>NW_006159548.1:4996379-5001973 GCF_000334495.1 Tupaia belangeri chinensis | reverse complement strand
TCAGCTGTGCACAGAATGGAGATGTAGAGAGTTATGGGTGAAAGGTGTGGATGGCAATGTGTGCTATTCCTGGCTGAGAGGCAGCCAAGGCTGGCTGCTACAAAGGTCAGCACCACATTGAACACATCTTTATTTTGAAGATAATTTCATGGCATTTTATTCGCAAACATTGAGTGACTTTCTGTTTCTCAGGAAAAATAGTCATTAACATTTTTATTTATCACTCTCAGGTTATAATTATGTTGTTAGAAATGTGGACACTCTGAAGAGATCCTGCTGAGGAAAAATGAGCTTTTCTTTTTTTGATAATGGAAAGAAAACAAGGGTGACTGAACCTGCTCATCAGCAACTCCAGACAACTGACCTTGCATTTAAGGTGGGTACAAGACTCTGTCCAAGAAATAGCCATTGAGTAGTAGTTTTGAGCTATTAAAAAATAGAATGCCACCACAACATTAAGCAAAAAAAAACTAAACAAAAGAACTGAAGGGACCAACAAAGGGCATAATGCTTATGTCGTTGAACTCCCATATAATTGACCATGGTTCAAGTCCCAGACCTGGCAGCTTAAAACTCAAGCTGGGGGTGTGTGTGAGTGGATGCCCTAGATCCCGGGAGGAGAATGGAGGAGAAGGGAAGTCACCCCAAGGGTGATTTTTTGCATTCTGTCTCTGTCTTTCTGGCAAGTGCATGCACCCTATAGTAAAAATATCTTAAAAAAAAATGAAGTGTCATAATTCAAATCAGTTATATTTAGTTACATGGCATTTAAGCAGTGGATTAAGCATTCATGATATGGAATCAGGGCTGTCCAGTGGTGAGGCAGCAAGGCAATGCTATGCAGAGCTGGAGGCCCCATGGAGGTCAGGGTTCTGTTCCTGGGGTAACTTGTATGTGCTAGGCAAGTGTTTATGTGACCTGATCCTGGATACCTGAAAGGCTTGGGAGAGCATTGCAGTGTGAGACCCTGAGGATGCTTGTCTTCTACTCTCCCTACTTTTCTCACATAGAAGAAAGGGGGAAAAAAGAAACTTAAAAAAAAATTGGAATTCTTCCTTCAAAGAAAAGTCATATGAAGTGGGCAAACATGCACAACACATTCAAGAAAAGCTGCTTGGAATCCGGTAGGCTCCATGCCCAGAGTCCATCTTTCTTGTTACCCTTCGTGGCCTCTGGAGTGATCATTGAAATATCTGGGTCTCTGGGTTCCTCCATTCTCCTCTCAAGATTTTGGGCACAAACGAACATGCACCCAGAATGGATTTTAAGCCACCAGGTCTGGGACTCAAACCACCATCAATCATGTGAGAGTCCAGCGACGTGACTGCTACGCCGTCTGCTGCTCCTTTGAATACCTATCTTTTTTTTTTTTTTGGAGAGGTTTTTGCTATAGGGTGCATGCGCTTGCCAGGAAGACAGAGAGAGACAGAGAGACAGAAAGCAAGAAATGGACAGGAGGTTTTAACATACTGGGTTAGAGAGCAGGTTTTCCTCAAATCCTGAGCATACATGCTTTAGCCAGTGGCCTCCATGTCCTGAGGGGCAGATGGTATGATATTAAGCAGTGTTTGGGCACAGCCAACGTGCACCTTCCTGTCCAGCCTGTGGGTGTCCTGGGGTCTTCTACAGGCTGGGATTCTGGAGCTGAGCTGGGGGTGGGCCTGACAAAAGTGATATCTAGGGGCCTGCAGGTGACATGGTGGTTAAAGGCACTGGACTCCCACATGGCCGACTGTAGTTTGAGTCCTGGACCTGGCGGCTTGCTTTCTCACTTTCCCTCTCTCTCTTGTTCTGTCCCTCTCGGGGCAAGATTTAAATAAATATAGAAAGTTAAAATAATTCTTAAAAAAAAAATAAAAGTGGTGTCTAGGGAGTAAAGAGGAACTGAGAAGTCATAATTCAAATCAGTTATATTTAATTACATGGCATTTAAGCAGTGGATTAAGCATTCATGATATGGAATCAGGGCTGTCCAGTGGTGAGGCAGCAAGGCAATGCTATGCAGAGCTGGAGGCCCCATGGAGGTCAGGGTTCTGTTCCTGGGGTAACTTGTATGTGCTAGGCAAGTGTTTATGTGACCTGATCCTGGATACCTGAAAGGCTTGGGAGAGCATTGCAGTGTGAGACCCTGAGGATGCTTGTCTTCTACTCTCCCTACTTTTCTCACATAGAAGAAAGGGGGAAAAAAGAAACTTAAAAAAAAATTGGAATTCTTCCTTCAAAGAAAAGTCATATGAAGTGGGCAAACATGCACAACACATTCAAGAAAAGCTGCTTGGAATCCGGTAGGCTCCATGCCCAGAGTCCATCTTTCTTGTTACCCTTCGTGGCCTCTGGAGTGATCATTGAAATATCTGGGTCTCTGGGTTCCTCCATTCTCCTCTCAAGATTTTGGGCACAAACGAACATGCACCCAGAATGGATTTTAAGCCACCAGATCTGGGACTCAAACCACCATCAATCATGTGAGAGTCCAGCGACGTGACTGCTACGCCGTCTGCTGCTCCTTTGAATACCTATCTTTTTTTTTTTTTTGGAGAGGTTTTTGCTATAGGGTGCATGCGCTTGCCAGGAAGACAGAGAGAGACAGAGAGACAGAAAGCAAGAAATGGACAGGAGGTTTTAACATACTGGGTTAGAGAGCAGGTTTTCCTCAAATCCTGAGCATATATGCTTTAGCCAGTGGCCTCCATGTCCTGAGGGGCAGATGGTATGATATTAAGCAGTGTTTGGGCACAGCCAACGTGCACCTTCCTGTCCAGCCTGTGGGTGTCCTGGGGTCTTCTACAGGCTGGGATTCTGGAGCTGAGCTGGGGGTGGGCCTGACAAAAGTGATATCTAGGGGCCTGCAGGTGACATGGTGGTTAAAGGCACTGGACTCCCACATGGCCGACTGTAGTTTGAGTCCTGGACCTGGCGGCTTGCTTTCTCACTTTCCCTCTCTCTCTTGTTCTGTCCCTCTCGGGTCAAGATTTAAATAAATATAGAAAGTTAAAATAATTCTTAAAAAAAAAATAAAAGTGGTGTCAAGGGAGTAAAGAGGAACTGAGAAAGCATCCTGAAAAAAAATATAAAAGTGGTGTCTAGGGAGTAAAGAGGAACTGAGAAAGCATCCTGTGAAGGACAGTGCAAGGCCCACAGGGACTGTCCAAAGTATGAAGTCCTTAAGGGGCTGGCAATGAATCCAGGACAGAGCCTGAAGCAAACGATCTGCTGGTGAGATCGGTTATGATAGGGCTAGGGCCTTGGGAGTCGGACAGGAGGTAGAAGTTGGGTTTTGGGATAGAAGGAAAAAACCCATATAGGGTCCTTTGAGTTGTGTCTTTGAGTCATGTGGCCATATAGATGGAATCAGATATACAAGGAAAGATTTGCTGGGAAGGTGTAAGTGAGGTGCAAGGTTCGGCTGAGGAAGGCAGGTAGAATTTCCTAGTTCCCTTAGGGTGATCTGTGTGCATGCCATTTGTCTGTTTCCCTGTAGATCCATGTTTACCCTTTCTCAGCTCCACTCTGAATCCCAGAGAGTTACGTTTCCAGGTAAGTCTGGCCAATTAAATTTCAGATAGTCTTGGCCAGTGAGAGGCCCTGGCAGAAGGTCCTAAGGGAGATAGAGGGGAGAAGTCCTGTCTTGCCCTTTCCTGGGTGAAGCTCATTTCTCATGAGGCAGCTGTCTTTCCTGACACTCAGCTTCCTCATAGTGACCCTTGCCTTTAACCTTCTTCCAATGGCCTAAACTTCTGGGCTTTGATATTATAGCTTCTTTGTTTAATTCCTCTTGCTTCAGGCTGGTAGTGGGTTCTTGCTGTGGGCTCTCTATTTCTTCTTTGCTTTCTAGGCTCCTCTCATTTTTTTAATTTTTAAAATTAATATTCATATATTAAATTGCTATACATCATTTAGATTGTGAAGAGACTTTACCCAGCATGATACATACCTTAGTCCAGTCCAGTTGAGACTATTATATACACCCTTGTCAACGGATAAAAAAAACCTCTTATCTGTGTCCCAAAAGTGTCTTACCTCTCCATTTTCCCCAAAAATTTCCTTTCCTATGTTTCTTTCCTATGTTCCTCTGTTCCTCCCACACTCTCTTTCCACTTTGTCTCTAGTGTCCATTATAATTTTTAATGATTTTATGTTCTCCAGTCTTTTAGTCTCTACCATAGAGTGTGGACAGTCAGTGTATGTTAAGTGGAGACATACAGTGTCTCTCTTTCATAGCCTGACTTCCTTCACTCAGCAACAAATCTTCCATATTTGTCCACTTTCTATCAAATTCCAGGGCCTTGTTGTTTTTTATGGCTGAATAATATTCCATGGAGTATATGTGCCATAATTTTTCAATCTATTCATCTGTTTGTGAACATTTGGGTTGGTTTCATGTCTTAGCAATCGTGAATAATGCTGCAATGAAAATAGTTGTGCACACGCTTTTCCAACTGAGTGCTCTTCTGTCCTTTGGGTAGATACCCAGGAATGGAATTGCTGGATCATATGGTAGTTCTATTTGAAGGTCTTTGAGGAACCTCTATATTGTTTTCCACAGTGGCTGGACCAATTTACATTCCCACCACCACCAACAGTGTAGGAGTGTTCTCCTTTCACCACATACTCTCCAGCACTTATCATATTTGTTTTTTTAATCTTCGCTATTCTGACAGGGGTTAGGTGGTATCTCATTGTGGTTTTGATCTGCATCTCCCTTACAATGAGGGATGTTGAGCATTTTTCATATGCTTTTTGGCTGTTCATATGTCTTCCTTAGAGAGTTGTTTATTCAGCTCATTTTCCCATCTTTTAATTGGGTTAATCATTTTCTTCCAGGTAAGCTGCTTGTAGGCTCCTCTCTTAACTGTTTAATCAATTTCCAAATTCAATTAACTTTTTCAGATCTCGGGTGGTTTCTGGTTTTGTAAGAGGACTGATTACCATGATACATTTTTGTCCATTGGGTAATAAGAACCCCTAAATGTTGAGCAATCAGTTTATAAAGTCTTATGTTTTCTGGCTTTTCTTTAACCCTCTAATTTCTTCATCTATAAGTTTCCTTCTTCCTTTCCCCCCTCTCTGGCACATTAATTTTTTTTTTTTGTTCTATGACAAGTCAAATTCTTTCCCTTATCTGAACTTGTATTGTGTTCTCTGCTTAGAAAGCTTAGCTCAGACCTACATAAGGACTTTCATTCTAAATCAGTGGGGTATTTAGCTTCACAGTTTCAACATATAAATTCTGATGATCTTCTCCATTGGATGCGATAATCAAGAATTTTTCAAATAAGCATCTTTGTACATGCTGTTTCCAAAAAGTAAACACTTAAGCACTTTCTTTGTGAGAATCTGCTTGGGATATATGAGAAGTCTTTTTTTGTGTCATGACCTTTAATGGCATAGGCCTTTGAAGTTTACACACCAGAAAGAGCTGTCAAATCCCATGCGTGCATTAGCTGACTTTGCTTAACAGTTAAAAACAAAAAGAACTTCTGTTTTGTCTTTAATTTATAATATTTTCTGAATGTGTTGTGTGTAATGTTTTTATTTTGGTCAAATGCCTTAGTTGGAAAACAGGGAAAATGTTTGACAGAGTTTGTCTTTTA
>NW_006159548.1:4985598-4996122 GCF_000334495.1 Tupaia belangeri chinensis | reverse complement strand
AAGCTCTGATTAGAGAAGGCTAGAAAGAGCCCCTGATAGAACATATTTTGCCTAAAGGTCTACTGTTAGATTTCCATTTGTCTGGAATAATTCATGTTTTTAAAATGCACCTGTTCTTTGGAGAAGTTCTATCAGTCCTCCTAATGTTATAAAATAGTTCAATTAATTTTCTTTCTGGCTTCAAGATGAATCTGACTCTAAGAAAAAAGAGTTTGGAGGGAGTGGTAAACAAAAATATGGTTGATTTTTCAGGAACAATGACTTATAGGAAGAAAGGTGACCAGGATGCTTTGTGGGGGTGTGTATGTGTGCAATTGTTTACCTGCTCTTTGGGTGAGCAGGTGTCACAAATGGTGGTTTGAAGAAATCAGGGCTTTTCTTTAATAATTTTGTGCAGGTGTGTATCCTTTCTAGAGGACTAAAATTTTGGTATATGGAAGATTTTAAAAAGCTTTATTTACACTTTTTATGAGTAAGAAACAGAGATAAGTGAGTACCTTCAAAAAGGTCTTAATGTCACAATCCACACTCAGCGTTCAGCCACCTCCCGATAATGACACATGCATGCCTGGCATACTCAGGGAGGTCCTTAGACTTGAACTAAGAACCTTCCTTTATAAGATTGCCTCTCAGAGCATCTCATTTCACTGCTGTGCAACCATTGGACCCAATGGGGAATGTGTTTTATTTTCTGGCCTCTTTTCCTTCTATTTCAGACAAAAATTCTATGTTGGAAATATGTAACTTTGATAAAGAGAATAACTTATTGGCATGAATGGTGTTAGGTTTCTCAGCTTATTTATATATTCCAATGAACATTTATACTATTAATATAGCAATTTCCTCAGGTGATTGACTGTGAATGAACCATTAATAATAAATATTCAAATCTTTTCCCTGAATTTATAGTAGCTGGTGGGGAATGGTTAAAGGCTAACCTAGTTGTCTAGGGAAAAAATCCAACTCTTATATTTGTATGCATAAATAAACTTATGTACGTTGTCTTGCATCTGGGGAAATCAAGACGTTACGATATCAGTAAGCCTCAGACTAGACGGCTGTTTCAATAGCTAGCCCGTTTACCTTGAAGATGGAGCTGCTGTGTATGAAGCAATTTACATTCAACAGGTATACCAGGGCTCTAACTAATTGATGTAAAAGGTACGGTGGAAATAATCCGAAGAGAATGTCATTCTGCCAGTGCCTGTTGGGAGGTACAGTGGAAATAATTTGAAGAGAATGTCATTCTGCCAGTGCCTGTTGGATCACTGCAAAGTTTCTTCAAAAAAAAAAAAAAATGCTAATATACAAATTATTTCTTAGATTTTTACATGTCAATGGCTGTTTGATTTTCTGGTCTAGGAAATTATCTACACCTAGTTAACTGTTAGGACTGCATTTTTATTTCTATTGTCTGTGTAATGACTGGATAGAGAATAGAGAATAGACTTGTACATTTTTGGTACTTATCTTCCCTGGTAGATGAATGTATTTCATACAATTTTTTTTAATATATTGGAACTTAAGAGACTCATTAGAGTGATTAAAGAAGGAAAATAAATGAAATTTTAGTTGAATCTGTCATGGACCCTGGATTTACAGTAATTATTCTTATCTCTGTTTTAAAAATCCCCCTGTGGTCATATTCTACTGGTCAAAGTAAAACAAACAAACAAACAAACAAACACACAAAAAAACCCAAAAGTATATTCTTCCAAGGGAAGCTTTCTTCTGGACCCAGGCTCTATTAATTAGAAAATCAATATGTGTTTACTGATTTCTATCCTGTTCTTTTTTTTTTAAGAGATTTTCACTGTAGGGCGCGTGCGCTCGCCAGACAGACAGAGAGAGACATAGAGACAGAAAGCGAGAAATCACCCCCCAGGGGGGATGGTCACGCCGCAATCCCTTCTCCTCCATTCTCCTCTCGGGATCTTGGGCACGCACGCACACGCGCCCGGCGTGAGTTTTAAGCCACTGGGTCCGGGACACGAACCGCGGTCGACTACGTGGGAGTCCAGCGACATAGCCATTACGCTAACTGCTGGTTCCCTCTATCCTGTTCTTAAGGTCATGTTAGGGACTCTGGGGCTTGTGAGTCTTTCTACTGGGATGAAGTATGGGTGTCCTGTAGTGAAGGTGATTGGTTGATTTAGAAGGTCTTCCAAGAGAGGGATATTTGTGAAGTCTATAAAGTAGGAACTTTCTGGACTTAATTTTTTGTTGGCCCAAAAACTTAATTTTGTCAGTGATTGGATGTTGTGACTGCCTCATGATAACAAAATAAGCAAAGATTGTATATGTGTGTGCGTGCATGGATACGTATATGGGTGGGTGTATGTACCTTTATTTCTCGTTCTCCTATCTCACTTGAGAACCAGACCCATATATTCAACTGTGTACTGAAATGAAAGTCTTCAACTGAACATGTTGTATGGCCAACATTTCCCAATTTTATTTGACTTTTTTAAAAAAAAAATTGTCATAGGGTGTGTGTGCTTGCCAGAAAGAGAGAGAGAGAGAGAGAGAGTGAGACAGAGAGATGAACATGCAGTCTATGGCCAACATTTCCCAATTTTATTTGACTTTTTTTAAAAAAAATTGTCATAGGTTGTGTGTGCTTGCCAGAAAGAAAGAGAGAGAGAGAGAGAGAGAGAGAGAGAGAGAGAGAGAGATCACTGCCCAGGGGAATGACTGTGCCATAGTTCTTTCTCTTCCATTCTTTTCTTGGGATTTTGGGCGCACACACACACACACACACACACACACACACACACACATACTCAGCATGATTTTCAAGCTGCCAAATCTAGAACTCATTGGCTGTGTGGGATCCAGTGCCCTAACCTCCATGCTGCCTGTTGGCCTGGCTTTTTTTTTTTTTTTTTTTTTTCTTGTTTCTTTGCGCTCCACAATAGAAACTGGAAATCCAGATACTTGCCCAGCCTCTCTTATAGTCAGACGTAGCTGTGTAACTCAGGAAGTCATTGAGATGAAATGAGAGGTCTGCTGCGGGCTCCTGGCAAAAATTGGCTTTTCTGGTAAAAAGAGATAAATCAGAGTGATGCTTCCTTGTTTACGTATTTCCTGGATATAGTGTGATGCTTGGATTGTGGCACCTGCCTTATAAAGTGAGGCAACAGGCACCAAGACATGTGTCCATATGCTCAGGGAGATGGAATAAGAAATAAATTGAAACTAGATCCCTGCTGTTATTGTTGAAGCACTGTACTGGCCTGGATTTTATGTTATGATTATTTAATGTCTTTGGCTTAAGTTCTGCTGGTTGGGTTGTTTTTTTGTAACCCAAAGCATTCCTAACTGATGTTCTGTCCAAGACTGAACTTCGTTGCCATCTGACCTTCTGTCCTGTCCTTTCCCTCTGTTCCCTCAGTTAATGGCACCCATCAGGCACCCATTCTTGAGGCTCTTTTTCAACCTCTTTCTGTCATACACCCCCTTCCTTGGATATAGGAATGAGTTCTTGTTTATACTTTTTATCTGCAATTTCTAGGATAATGTATGATACATAGACGGCACTCAACACACATTTATTGAACTAAATGAAATTATAGTGACTACATCTTTATTGTTATGGATTAGCATATAGGTACCAGGTTAAGTGAAGAAAATAATCTGGTAAGATACTATTTTTAGGCTATGGTGAGTTTTGCTAAAACAGTGTAGCCCCTTGTCAGAGAATATATATAGATATTAGGTGAGCATTGTCATCATTTTCTTCTTGAACCCTTGTTTTAGACTTTTCCATGTTGAAATTTCTTTTTCAAGACATCTCTGCCCTTGGGGAATGAGCAGGTAGCATGGTGGTTAAGGCGCTGGACACTCCCACATGATCAAGCACAGTTCAAGTCCTGGTCATGGTGACTTGCTTTTTCACTTTCCCTCTTTCTCTCTCTCTCTGTATCTCTGTATCTCTCTCTGGTCAAATTAAAATAAATGAATGAATAAATAAAATTAAATAAAATAATTCTTTTTTTTTTTTTAGAGAGATTTTTGCTATAGGATGTGTGCATTTCCCAAAGAGACAGAGAGACAGAAAATGAGAAATCACCCCCCAGGGGGGATGGCCATGCCACAATTCCCTCTCCTCTATTCTCCTTTCGTGATCTTGGGCACACACACACATGCATCCAGCGTGAGTTTTAAGCTGCCAGGTCTGGGACTCTAACCGCAGCTGACTATGTGGGAGTCCAGTGACTTAACCATTATGCCACCTGTTGGTCCCTGTATGTTTGATTTTAACCCAGTCAAGTAACACAGGAAGTTCTGTTTCCTTCTGTGTACAGTGGGAAGTAAAGGTATACCTATCCTGTCTACATCACAAAACTGTCCTAAGAATCAAGAGCCCTGCAAACATAAGGTGTTTTTCATGTGTTTATTTTGGGGTCCATTAAGTCCTCCTTGAACCATAGATTTAGCATGCTTACTATAGAATGAGAGAAGATGGGTCCCCAAGGGAAAAATGTTGGGCAAACAATAAATACACCTTCAGCAGAGTGTGCTTAGAGAATCCAGGCAAGCTGTGAGATCTCTGAGCAATGTTTTCAGTTTGCTCTTTTCCATATGCTATAGAAGCTACTGAAGGTGAAAATAAACTGTTGTCCGTGGTATGGAAATCATGACATCTGGAGTCTCAGATTTTACTGAATATTTTTGCTGCAAACTTCACTTATACCTTTATTTACTCAGTGAATATCTGGAGAGTTTTTATGTGTCACACACAAATGTATAGAAATGCCACATAAAGGCATAATTTGCTGATGCTTATACTTCTGCACTGTTAGGATCCAACAGTGAGTAATAGTGATTTTTATTGTTTAGACAAACATAGTAGAACAATTGTAAGACTCTGGCATGCCATTTTCACGATTAGCCTTCTTCGGTAAGCTGTGTGGTAGGACACATTAGAGCATTTAATAAAGTGCATTTAAGTGGGCATTCAATAAAATCTTGATGATAATGATGATAATGACAGTGATCACAGTGACAAGTATGAAGTTACCATGGCACCGTGCAATTTGTGGTAAACAATGGCAACTACAAAGGAAACTTCTGTTTTTGTTGACTCCTAGACAGGTACCCAAAATATTAATTAACTGGAGAGATTGCTGCAAAAGCTCTTGGTAACAAGAAGCCTTTAATGCAGCCAAACAGTGGAAACCAGTTGTTAGCTTGATATCTGGAACGAACCAGTAATTGCACGAATTACAGGGTTTCACGGCCATTATCAGTCTCCAAAGGGGAGCTCTCGAGTGATGAATGTCTTTAGAGGCCTTCCTGGGCAAGGTCAATGTGGTAATGAGGGTTAGATTGGCCAATGTGGACTCTAGCATTTGATTTGACCAATGGCAGTGTCTGTGTTGAATCCTGGTGACACTGGATCCCAGTAGCCCACAGCTTGTTTTGGTAGCTGTCAGTCAGGTATTCTCAGGTCATAGGTAATTGATAACAGGTCTGTGAATCAAGTGCAGAGGAAGAATAACTGCTTTAATAATGTCGCCTGAGGACCTGGAGCAGTTATAAAACCTGATGTTCCTCGTGTTCCTAGCTCACATAATTATTTGTTAAAGGAATAGATGGAGCCTTGCTTCTTAGTTTACTGGGGCAATAGATTCCTCGGTCAGTCTAATAGACTCGAATTTCATGTACACATCTATAAAATCTTACATAATGTGTCCTGACATGGCATTTCGCTAGGCCATTTTCTTTATTTCCAAGTTATTTTGCACAGGGGCCTACTTTAAATCATATGTCAAGCAGAAAAAATGTCACTCGAGTTGAATCTGTCCTCCCAACAATGAAACTGGAGCAAAAAAGGATGAATGATAATGCTGTTTGTTGGTCCAGCCTCAGGACTGAAGGTCCTTATTACCATCAGACCTTTCATAGGGTCAACATGGTTCCTGGATGTTTTTATGGACACATAGCATAGTGTAATTGGTAAATTACTGAGCTCCAGAACTCGGTTTCCTGGGTTCAAATCCTAGCTCTACCACTAAGCTGTGTGAACTGGTGCAAATATTATCCCCTCTGTTCTTCAGTTTTTTCATCTAAAAAAATGAGAAAACTATTCTATATGTACTATCCTATAACTCCTATAGTGCAGTTTTGTGAGAATTAATAACTTAATGTGTATGAACTACTTCGAAGAGTACTGGCTTGCCTTAGATGCCTTACAAGTGTTTTCTTGTTGTTTCTTTTTATTATGCTGAAAGTCAATGTATCTTTTCTCTTTTTCTAGCTGCACTTCAAAATGATATCCCACATGGTTTGAAACAAGGCCTTAGAAAGCAAGAGTCTATATACCATGTCCAAATTTGTTGGTGGAGGGGAGAAAATAATCCCACTAATACAAAAAGCATTGATTGACAAATTCCTTTTTTTTGGGAGAGGTTTTTGCTATAGGACGCATGTGCTCGCCAGAAAGACAGAGAGAAACAGAGAGACAGAAAGTGAGAAATCACCCCCCAGGGGGGATGGTCACGCCGCAATCCCTTCTCCTCCATTCTCCTCTTGGGATCTTGGGCATGTATGCACACACGCCCGGTGTGAGTTTAAGCCACCGGGTCCGGGACATGAACCGGGGTTGACTATGTGGGAATCCAGTGACATAGCCATTACGCTAACTGCTGGTTCCCCCGATTGCCAAATTCTTATGTACAAGAATAGGAGAGACTCTAATACTTTATTAAGCCTGGAATGTGAAGACAGTCATTTTCTTAAGAGCACTAATGAATTTGGATAGTCAAATGTGGACATATAAATGATTTATTCTGGAGAGCTCAACCATGACTGCATTCATCCCTCAGATACTTTATGATTTACACATTTGGAGAAAGGAAGTCTGGAATGCTTCAGAACATTGCTAGATTCTTCTTCAACTTTTATAATTACTTACTATTTTCATTGTTAAGGAAAACAGTCAAGTTACTCTTTTATTTTCAAGGAAAATATAGTTGGTATGGGGCAACGTTTGGTTTAGTTCATCGTGAAGATGTTCATGACAAGTTAAAAAATCAGAAGCTAAAATTTCCTTTCACTTTATGCACTGAAAACAAAATTAGAACTTGACTTTGCAGTTATATTTAAAGAGGAATTAAGATTCAAGAATAAGCTCAGCATGTTGCTATAGATGGCAAGGACTGAGGATCAATCAGCTGAATTTTAAGAGACCATGATGCTGAAGACGGTTCCTTATTTCATGCACTCACTTGTCCTCCCGCAGACACACACGAAGAGCCAAAGAATTTATGTTGTTTTCTTTGGAAAAAATCTTCTGTTCGAATAAAGTTCTTAGCTTCAAATGGAAGGGAAAAGCAGAGCCATTTGATATACTCTTGGCATTTAGTTAAGTACTTAAGAATTGGTTTGATATTTAAATTATGTTGTTGACAGTGCATAAATGACAGCAGTCATTTCTCTTCCTCACACTCAGGCCCCTGTGCAATGGGACCCTGCGATTCTCCTCATCAGGAGGTGGAATCTGTATTCCCACCCTTGAATGTGAACTGGTCTGTAATTTGTTTGGCTAATAAAATACCTTGCAAGCATGCTATTGCAGTTCTAATCTTAGACCCTAAATGGGCTTCCTCACTTCAGGATCTTTTGCAACTCCCTAGCCACCATGTAAAAAATCAGTCCAGGGGACCAGCAGATGGCATAATGATTATATTACTGGACTCTCACATAGTTGGCCATAATTCAAGCCCCAAACCCAGAGGCTTGAAACTCATACTGTGTGTGTGTGTGTGTGTGTGTGTGTGTGTGCATGTGTGCCCAAAATCCTGAGAGCAAAATGGAGGAGAAGAAATTGTGGCATGGCCTTCTTTCCTGGTGGATAATTTCTTGCTGTTTCTCTAGAGAGAGTGCACGGGCCCTATAGCAGAAATCTCTCAAAAAAAAAAAGTCAGGCTGAGGTGGGGGTGAGGTAGGGGAGGATGGCCAGCAGGTAGTGTAGTGGTTAAAGCACTGAACTTCCACATGGCTGATCATAGTTCAAGTCCTGGACCTGACTGCTTGAAAATCATGCTGGGTGTATGTGCATGTATGCCCAAAACCCCAAGAAGAAAATGGAGTAAAATGGATTGTGGTGTGGCCATCCCTCCTGGGAGGTGATTTTTCCCTTTCCCTTTCTCTGTCTGTCTCTGGTGAGTTTACACACACACACACACACACACACACACATACACACACAATTCTGGCTGACCTGGTAGGGAATAAGAGGCTTAGAAAATGCCATATCTCCCAGTTACCCTGTTGACAACTTTCCAGGCATGTGAACGAGATTATCCTAGACCAGGCACCTTGAAGAAGCATAGCTACCTGAATCAGACCTACAGCTGTCTGTGTCTGCAAAGGCCAGTCTAGCCAATATCGGAAAAAACATCTAACTGAGTCCATGGTAAGTTACCAGCCTGCAGAACAGTGAACCCAGTTCATAGTAGCTACTATCAATTTGGAAGGAGAGCTGACATTTACTGAGTGCACCATTCTGAGTGTTTTGCAGTTATTGACTAACTTAATCCCAATAACAATCCTGTGATAAGGTGACAGATGAAGAAAGTAGCCCAAGGCCAGCAGTTAGTCACAGACAGAAGGAACTTCTCAGCAAACCTGAGATGAGGCAAAGACCAAGGAGGACAAGCCAAATCTCTTTGTTGTAGGTTTCATTAGGGCAGAGTTGACAAACTTCTCCTGTAAATGGTTCAGATAATTTGAAAGTAGCCATAGGCAATATGTAAAATTGTCTGGGGTTCCAATAGAACAGGCAGGGGGCTGGATGCAGCTGTCCACTTGCCTGTCTCACCCTGTTCTATAAATGAAGCTCTAATGACATGAGGCATTCATTGAATGTGATAAATTAATCCTCTAAACATCTAATGTGGTACCCAGCTGTGTATCATCCTTGGGAGAACTGACCAAATAGCCACACAGGTCATTGTAGGCAGCCTTCATTCTCCTGCAGGACCCCAGTTGACAAAGCATCTCCAGTCTGGTTCTTTTTGCTGTGCAGTGTGATCGCTGTACTATGATTGATTCTTCTGGTTTACTTCCATTGGGAGGAAGAGATCTAGTCCTAGGAGGATAAGGTGGAGACTTTTCCAGAGGCCTAACCAATTTCTCCAGGTGTCTTGATGTGTCATATATTCATGTCATATATTCATGTCCTAGCAAGAGGACAGAACTGCTCAGACTGGCTGGAGCTAATCTGGTCTCAGCCATGGAGCTGAAGTTGGTTCAACAGTCACTTGACTGCTAACTGATATCATTTCTAATTTTTCCTCTCGCTTGATTGATAATTCAAAATAACGTTCTGTCAAAACTCTGAGCATATTGATCACTCCATTGTCTTCTTGCCTTTGGTGATGTTGATACAATGTCTAATGTCAATCTAATTTTTGTTGTTTTGAAGTGTAATCTTTTTAAAATTTTAGTTTAGAGTCTTTGAAATTTTTAAACTTTATTCCTATTGTTAAATTGTATCATAATTTGACAAGGAGTGGTTTATTTTTTTTTCTATCTATCTTGTTCAGTATTCAGTGGATTTTTTTCCCCATATGTGGATTTATATCATTTTATATCAGGGAAATTTTCTACCTTTCTTTATTTTAAAAATGTATTTCCATCCGTCCATTCTGCCTCTTCTCACTTTTCTGAACTTCCGTGATATGGGTATTAGACCTTCTCTTTTATCTTTCCTCCTTGTCGTTACCTGCTGCTATGGGTTGAATTACATGCTTTCTAAATTCATGTATTACAGTCCTAACTCCCTGTGACCTAAGGTCAGAATGGGACTTTTGGAAATAAGATTGTTGCAGATGTAATTAGTTAAGATGAGATATTGCTTCTTTTTTCCTCCCTGGCTGCCTGAGGACTGAGCGCCATCATGAATGATGCAGTGACTATCTGTTCCAGGAAATTCATGACCAACCAATCACATTAGAGGAAACAAATGGTCATTGATGTCCTTCACCCCAGGAAGGCAACAGTACCTAAGACAGAAGTTTGGGAAAAGCTAGCCAAGATGTACAAGACCACGCCAGATGTCATCTATGTGTCTGGGTCCAGAACCCATTTTGGGGATGGCAAGACAACTGGCTTTAGCATGATTTATGATTCCCTGGATTATGCAAAGGAAAATGAACCCAAACGTAGACTTGTGAGACATGGACTGTATGAGTAGAAAAAAAGTCAAGAAAACAGTGAAAGGAACACAAGATCAGAATGAAGAAAGTCAGGGGGACTGCAAGAGCCAGTGTTGGTGCTGGCAAAAACTCCAAGGAGTAAAGATTCTGCAGTGACTATCTGCAGTGATTGTGTGGACTTTTTATGAGAGGATGAGTAGACTAACAATTTTCATGTAAAAGTAAAATGAGATCACGTGGGGCCCTGATCCAAGCAGTGTTATTGTAAAAAGGAGAAATTTTGACATAGATACTTACACAGGGCTAACACCACGTGGACAAGGAGATCAAGAGCTGAGGATGCTTTTACAAACTAAGG
>NW_006159548.1:4979400-4985567 GCF_000334495.1 Tupaia belangeri chinensis | reverse complement strand
GCCGGAGGAGTTAGGAGAGCCCCAGAACAGGCACTCCCTGTTAGCCCCCAGGAGGAATCAATTTGGCCAACACGTTGGTTTTAGACTTCGAGGCTCCAGAACTGAACAATGAATTTCTTCTGTTAGAAGTTATGGTACTGTGATGGGCCCAGTAAACTAGTACAATTGTGTTCACATTCTTCACTTTCTTTTTCTATCCCTGATGAGGAAGGATTGATTTGCTTTCTTAACTCATTTATTTGTTATAATGCTATGTCCATTCAGTTTGTTCTTCAGTCATTTATATTGTCAGAGTCAAGATCTATAATTGGTTCGTTTTTATAACAGCCTGTTCTCATTTCATGGATGCAATAAACATTTTTTTCTATACCAGCCACTTTTCCTTTGAGGTATTTAAAACAGAAATCACAGTAAACTATAACTTGAAAAGGTAATGGAGAAGAGATGAGTTCACTTTAATCATGAATTTGAAAGTGCAGAAAAGAGCATGGAGGGTTATCATCTTGGGACCAGTATCTTCATTTTTTTTTTTTAAGAGTGAGTTTTCTATAGGTGCATGCACTCACTGGAGAGACAGAGAGATAGAAAATGAGAAATTATCCCCAGCGGGATGGCCACGCTGCAGTCCCAGCTCTCCGGTATAATTCTATTGAACATTGAATGATCATGATCATAGGCTAAATGTAGCATCGCTTCTATAACGAGTGTGTTAGTTTCCTCTGCAGGGCAGCCTTGATTGGCACTTGGATGTTGGCTTTCTCAGTGCCAGGTTGTGACAACAATAAAGAAAGCTGACTTTTTTTTTTTCTTCTTTTTTTTGGAGAGAGGTTTTTGCTATAGGGCACGTGCGCTCACCAGACAGACAGAGAGAAACAGAGAGATAGAGAGTGAGAAATCACCCCCAGGGGGGATGGCCATGCCACAATCCCTTCTCCTCCATTCTCCTCTCAGGATCTGGGGCACGCACGCCCAGGCACCTGGCGTGAGTTTAAGCCACCGGGTCCAGGACGGGAACCGCGGTCAACTACGTGGGAGTCCAGCGACATGGTCATTATGTGAACTGCTGGTTCCAAGAGAGCTGACTTTTCTCAGTCAGGTAAGAGACCATCTCTGCTTCCCACAGCCCTCGTTCTTAACCCTGGAGAGGCAGGAGATGTGAACAGAACATCCTGTTCCCTTTCCTATTCTAAGCCCCAGGAGCCATGAGTCTAGCATGCTTTGCAAAAGGGGAAAGCTTTGACTTACCCATGAAATGGAAGATTCCAATTGCACTAGACTAAGTTTTAACAAATGAAAAAAATTGAAACTAGTGGAATCTCGTCAGAATGTTAGACACCAGGATGGGGGGAGTCTGCTTCTTAGCATTAAAAGCAATGACTAGAGTGAACATGAACGGGTTACATCACAGAGCTTGTGACCTTTGTCCGTTTCCAAGTCATGGCGGGTTTGAGTCAGCTGAGGCTCATGCTAGAGATTCTTTGGAAAGTATAAAGTAATGTTAAATGTAGCACTTAAATGTTAAATAACAGGTTTCCACGCCCTTATGACTGAATGGGGTGAATAATAGTATTGCTGTGGGGACTATGATGATTATTTATTTGGTATCTGATGTTTAGGAATAAGATAGCATTTTTGGAAGTCTCCCATGAATTATTTTTGTCATTTTTTTAATGACAAGGAAATTATTAAAGTGTCGTTTAAAACCTGGAGCTTTGGAAACATCGACTTATATAGTACTGGCAAGTATTTTTTTTTTTTTTTAATGTTTACATTTTCAAAGAAGTAGTCCTTGCAATTATTGATTGACATCCTATTTTACTAGTTCAGTCATTTCTAGTTTTATTTTATGAATTTCTTTTTATTTAAAAAATAATCATTTTATTTTATTTTTTATTATTTAGTTTGTTGGAGGGCACAAGAACTCACCAGAGAGAGAGAGAGCGAGAGAGAAAGAAAGTGAGAAAGCCACCAGGTCTGGGACTCAAACCGTGGTCAGCCATGTGGGAGTCAGTGCCCTAACCACCATGCCTCCTGCTGGCTCCCATTATTTTTAATATTAATTTCACTTTGTCCTTCGCTTCTTCAGTTCAATACTTAATTGATTATGAGTTGGGGCTGGCAGGTGGTATGGTGGCTAAGGCACTGGACTCCTACTGGTAGACCACTGTTCAAGTCCTGGACCTGCTGGCTTGTTCTCACTTTCCCCCTGTGTGTGTGTGTCTCTCTCTCTTGTCAAATTAAAAAAATAATAAATAAAACTGAATAAATAATCCCTTTAACAATTTATTATGAGCCATTTTTCTTTAATAATACAAAATTTTGGTGGTATAGATTTTCTTCAGATAATAGCTTTGAGTACAGTCAGTCATTTTAGGATGTAGTAATGTAATTATTACTCAGTATTAAATATGGAAGTGGCTCCGTCACACCTGTACATGGTAGACCTGCTACTGGGCAGGCTGGGGCCACGTGGGAATCCTGGGTTTGATTCCTGCACGCCCCCCCAAATCAGATGCAGTCCCATGCACCTGTAATTCCAGTTCTCGGAGCCCGAGGCAGGAGGCTCTTTTCACAGCAGAGCATTGCTCAACCTCTCAGCTGATCCTTCCAGATTGACTAGCGTCACTTTGACAAAATGCCAGACTCACCTCTTTGGACTTCTGTTTACTTGTAGTTCTTAGCTTAGTAATTTCATACTCTGTTTTAAACTTTATGATTTAAAACATTTTTAATTTTAATATTTTAAAAGAGATTTCTGCTATAGAGTGTGTGTGCTCACTGAAGAGACAGAGAGATAGAAAGCAAGAAATCACCGCCCCCCACCCCCAGGGGGGGATGGCCATGCCACAATCCCTTCTCCTCCATTCCTCTTGGGATTTTGGGCACGCACGCACACGAGCCTGGCGTGAGTTTAATCCACTGGGTCCAGAACTCAGATCACAATTGACCACGTGGGAGCCCAGTGACGTAATTGTTATGCCATCTGCTGGTCCCAACTTCATAATATTTCAATAAAAATGATTTTCATAGTTTGTGCAGATAGTTTAATTTTCTTCCACAAGAGAGCTGGCCCAAAGTACCTAGTCTGACACCTTTCCATTTGATCTCTCTTCCCTTCCCCGCCTTCTCTCATTCTTCTCTCTTCTGCACGACCAAGCCTCACTTTAATCTGTTCTCCTTGTTTGCTTCAAAATTCTTTCAGCTTCTCTGATGCCCCTCTTTGTATTTTAATTCAAATGAAAGCATGTGTCATGACCAAGACAGAAATGGGCTTGGTGGAAGTTAAGAATATTAGCAATCCCTTAAAACAAAACAATAATCTCATAGCGATGTAGCCCAGGTGAACACACTTCTCTGAGACACATGTGTGAGGTGAAGACTCACAGAGGAAAATCAGGAGGCCACAGTGTGGTAGGAAGGGAGGGCTTGGGCTTCCGATGAAGCTGGACTTGGACTTTCCTTTCTCGTCGTAGCTGTGGATACATGGGCAGATTTCAGGACAGGGACAAGTTAATGTCGACCTCTTTCTCTTTGTTTGGTGGGGTTAAGAGATCTACATTTTGCCGATCTCAACCTCAGAGCTGCTCTGATGCATTTTATATTACGGAGTAGACGGACAGCTTGAGTGTCTGTCTTGTGTTTTTTTCTTTTAAAGGAGAGATTATTGTAGACACTTTATTTGAAGTTTCAACAGGTCAATATTAAGGCTGTCAGAAATCGCAGGTCTTTGAGGAATTTTGCAGTCTAAACTGTCCCTTTTGCTTGACTGGCTGATGGCGCCACATTGTTTAATTAAGTCAGTGTCGGTCCTTCGTTGTTTCTTTGGCTGTCACTAGGAAAAAGAGTTACAGTTTTGCTGTAGGAGACTTCTGGGAGAGATCACTGATGATTAATAACAGAGTTTAGGATGGAAGAAGGAGAGGCTTTGGAGAGATTAACATTTCAGGAACTGAAAATGAATATAACCCTCACCAGAGAGAAGTATCTCAATTTACACAAAAGATCAATTTATGAAAATTTGTATATGCATTAACTTTTAATAAGTAAAATCACACTGGAATCTCCCAAAGTTTCTTAGTACGTAATGAAACCTGGTGTGAATCCTTTTGTAAAGTAAAGAATGTTCTCCTTTTCTTCTTTTTAAAATATCAAATTTTATTAAAATAAATATTATCTGAACTTCAAATGTTAACTATTAAAATATACTAGCAGTACAAACATACTATTCATTTATGGAGGAGAAGTCTTCTAAAATAGGTCAGGATAAAAATTAGCCTCTCATCTGAAATATTATTTTGTACTAAAAAGCAATATACTCTCAAGTTGTGAAAAGACTTGGAGGAAACTTCAATGCATATTCCTAAGTGAAAGAAGTCGATCTGAAAAGCTTCAAACACTATGTGATATCAATGCTATGACATTCTGGAAAAAGCAAAATTATGAAGTCAGTAGAAAGACCGGTGATTGCCAGGAGTTAGCTGGGATAGAAGGATGAACAGGCAGAGCAGAGAGGGCAGTGAGACCATTCTGTATAACCTACAGTGGTGGGGACCAGCAGGTGGCATAGCAGTTATGTCACTGGACTCCTATGTGGCCAACTGCAGTTTAAGCGCCAGACCTGGTGGCTTAAAACCACACTGGGCGTGTGTGCATATGTGCCCAAGATCCCTGGAGGAGAATGGAGGAGAAGGGGTTGGTGCATGGCCTTCCCCTGAGGGGTGGTTATTTCTCACTTTTCCTCCTGGTGGGGACCAGCAGGTGGCATAGCGGTTATGTCACTGGACTCCTATGTGGCCAACTGCAGTTTAAGCGCCAGACCTGGTGGCTTAAAACCACACTGGGCGTGTGTGCATATGTGCCCAAGATCCCTGGAGGAGAATGGAGGAGAAGGGGTTGGTGCATGGCCTTCCCCTGAGGGGTGGTTATTTCTCACTTTTCCTCTCATTGTGTCTTTCTCTCTCTGGCGAGACCACATGCTCTAAGGCAAAGATTTCTTAAAATCAAATAAAACTATAGTGGTGGATACTTGTCATTCTACATTGTTCAAAACTCATAAAATGTTATCTGTTGATGATAATATGTATGATTTAGCCATTTTATAGTGTATTCTGGCTGGAAAATTGCATTTTGTATACTGTGGTGATGTTCAGTGAAAGTATGTAAAAATAAATTAAAAAAGAATAAAAAGATAAATAAAATAAAAGAAACAAATCTTTAAAAAATGACTACATAATGGTAATAAATAAAGTGAATTAAATAACAGTATTGTATCTATGTTAAAGTCCTGATTTTCATAACTGTTCTGTAGTTTTATAAGCAAAAGTCATCATTCTTAGGAAATATATGCTGAGTATTCAGAAGTAAGCCTCCAATTATAAATGTAATTATATATATATATAAGAAGACTCATTTTTCCTGACCTATTTGAAAAACAAAAAAACCAAAAAACCAAAACATAAAGTGTTTAGCACCAGGAGTGAACCCTAATGTAAACCAGGGGTCTGGGTGACAATAACGTGTCAGTATACATTTGTTGATTTTGATAAATGTACCACTGCGAGGCAGAATGTTGATAGTGAGGGTAAGTTATTGTTAATGAATTTCCAAACATTGATTCTATAATAAATAAAGAAACTTCATTTGAGAAAAAAAAATTTAATCTAGTTTACCTTGAATTCTAACAAATGCATTTTTCTAAGGGTTGTAAATTTAAATTTGAGCAGAATACGTATTTAGGTTTTCTTCTCTCCCTCAATCTTTGTCTCTCCTCTTTAATGTCGCATTTAGTTTTCACAACTGAGAACTCCTACATTTTGATTCTTAGACTTGTACAATCGGAACATGTAGTACTATGTCCTGATCGCTGTACCAGAAACACAGATGTCATTGTATTCTTACATAATATTGTACATTTTTAGAATCTATTTTTTTCTTTAATTTCCTTAAGATCATTGGGAAATGTATACACCCTTAAGTAAGTGAAATGCAGGGACTTAAAGTATAATTTTGTTATTTTTGGAAGCTTAGTTCCAAATTCTAACTTGGCATCCGACATGTTCTCTGGATGGGGTGTGCCAGTCCAGAAAACTAGCACCTTTTGTTCTGAGCCAAGTAGACAGCGATGTGCTCAAATAAATTACCATCCCCATCTCAAGTAACACTTCAGC
>NW_006159548.1:4966073-4979381 GCF_000334495.1 Tupaia belangeri chinensis | reverse complement strand
CAAACCAGCAGAAATGAGAAAGGGGGGATGAATGTGACTAAAAGAACAGATAGCAGGACTATTCTATGTCTTGTTTAGACAGCCATACTGATGTTTCTGACTCTGAAGAGCAACTTGCCCTTGAAGATGGCCTTGGAAATTTGAAGCACACCAGGAAAGAAGTTTTAAGATCTGGAATCCCCACGGTGGTGAAATGAACAGATAACATCTTGGTCCTCCTTGGTGTTTACAAAGATCAGAGGTAATGATAATGAATGGTAACTCTCCTTTCGGAAGCCGCTTCTCAAGTCGTCTGCCTCCCAGAAACGGAAAGTAATATTTGTCTTACAGAAGTTTCATCTCTGCTACACCCTGACTTTCTTGTCAGTCTGTTAAGCACAAGAGTTTTTTCTTTTCCTTTCTTTCTTTTCAGAGGTCCATCAGGAGAAAAAGACAAGGATGATCATGCATTCAAGAATAATGTTCACTTCCTTGTTTTCTCCAGATCCCAAAAGCACTAAATAAGTGGGACAAATTAGAGAAAGACTACTAGTGTTTTTGACACAAATAAAACTTGATGGTAGGTGGCAGTTTTCTTTAGAGAGTCTTTAAAGCTAAATCCATGTAGATTTATCACATCTGTTTGCATTATTTGTGATCAAATTGTGTCATATCATTTTATAAACATTGTACACTCACTTTTGGTATAGTCTAATGTGGCCCATTTCTTAAAAAACAGCATGACATTCCAGGGAAGAAGGTGTTTCAACTCCAATGATCAGGACATAAAAGAAGGTGATGATTTTTGCCTTATGGTTAGTAAAGTTGGTCTAATCTCTGAAGTACTTAACTTCTCAAAAGGAATTTCTCCTCTTGGAGTTGGTTGACAACAGAGAATGGTTAGGCCTGTGAGTGGTATCTTTGGCTTTGTCAGTAACGGAAGAGTACTCCTGGGGTAGAACAGGTAAGGGCCAGTGAGGCTGCATGGACAGCAAAAGATGAGGCTGTCCCAGAAATGAGGAATTGTTCTGCAAATAACTTTCTTCTTGAGAAAACTGTAGGAAAGTACGGCAAGAGCCACGGAAACACTTTATACATATTGCCTCAGCTATTAGTTCTGCCTTATAAACCCTCCAAAGCTTAGTGAATGAAAACATTTAAAAAAAATGATTTCTCTGGTTCTGTGAGTTGAGGGGGCTCAGTTGGGATGTTCTTCTGCTCCATAATGTGGTGCAGCTGAGGATATTTGCACAGCCGCGTTCAGTTGGGAGCTCAACCCGAGTGGATTGTTCAAGATGGCCTCTTGTTCTCCAGGATCTCTACATCTTTTCCCTTTTCTGTGGTCTAATCTGAGCTTCTTTATGGCATGGTGGCAGGCTTTCAAGAAGGAATTTTCTGTAACACAAAATAGAAGCTGCAAGGCCTGTTAGAGGCTAAACGTAGAGGCCACATATCACTAATTCTTCATTGTATTAGACAAAACAACTCATGTCACCAGCCCAGATTCAAAGGCAGGGCGAGAGGAACAGCAAAGTCTCCTTGCAACAGGTGCATGGGAGAGTTGGTTGCAGCATATTTAGAAATGATCCTTACGCATATAACTACATTTAACTCTGGATAAGGTAGGAATAGTGATGAATCCCATTTTATAGAAGATGGAGCTGCAGTTTTGAGAGGAGAAGTGGCATGCTCAAGACCATACCCCTCACTGGTAAGTGTTTGGGCTCAAAACTAGATTACCTGACCCCAAATTGTTTGCCTTCTTGTTTTATTTTATTTAGTTATTTTCTTAACTTAGAAGCTATTTCAGGGTTAGGGGAAATAAACGAGGGTGGTGAATTTGTTGAATGCTCCTTTTTCAAACATTGTTGAGTATCTTGTGGACTTTCTAAGATGTAACATAAATCACCCATGGCCCCTGTACTGTGGTGTCCCATCTATGTCCATTTGTTTGGGTAGTACTTTATACTTTGAACACGCCCCCTAATGTGTACTGTGTTATGGTTTGGATCAAGTATTGTTCCCCAACATTTCATGTTTCAGGATTTGATGTTGGGAGTTGGTGGGCGTTGTGGGTGGTTACTTGATCATGGTGGTTGAATCATGAAGGCAACACTCTTTTGAACAGAGAAAAGATGTCTCTTGAAACCCAGTGAATTCCAGTTCTCCTGAGAGGAGGTAGTTCTTGAGAACTGCTGGCTATAAAAGAGAGAAAACTACCTGCAGCTGGCTCTCTGCAAGTACCCGCCATCCTCTGTGCTTCCATCAGCATGTTGGAGGCCAGCCTGACACCAGCCTCTCCAGAACTGTGAGTTAACAAACCCTTATTTCTTTATAAATCACCATAGAGGATCTACTAATGTGTCTCAAAGTGACCCAGAGTATGGCAATGTTTGATGTGTCTGCCTACCTATGTTTATTTTCTCTCCTGGTAACTGAATCCCAGTTTTCCTTGGGGAGTTCATTTCTTCCTTTTATTTCATGTGGTTTAAATGGCACTGAATATAATCTTTGCTCTGGAGTGAGCAGGTGACTGAGGGTTGGCTACTCACAAGTTTGCATTTCCCTTGTCATGCTCATTGGTTCATGGATGAGGACATGAGCCCGGATAGTCCTATGAAAAGCCACTAAAATTAAATACAGTTCAGGATCTTTGCAGGGGGACGTAGAGAAAAAGCACTTTCCTTTCTACTGGGGTTTCTGGGAGGCTAAGAGGTAAGTCTGGAACTGTTGGGCGCCATCTTGTCCCTTAAGGCAAGAGCCTGTGGAGAATTAAGCTCCTCAAAAAAGGCAGAGGGCAAGTGGCATGGAGGGTGTGCTGGCCCCGATAACATCATCCGAGCCTCTGGTAAGGGCCTGGATTTTTCAGGATGTTAGCCAAGAAATTCCTTTCTTTGCTTCAACTATAATAGTGCTGACAGAATTTCCTATCAAACACATCCCAAAGAATCCTGACTAATGACCATGAGTGATGACTAAAAGGATTCTTAACATACACACACACACACACACACACACACACACACACACACACACACACACACACACACACACACACACACACATTAAATATGTCTATGGAAAGGAAATAACATTTCAGGAATTCCATTGTGATTCAAATGACAGAGTTCTTAAGGTAATAAAAAGATGAAAATTCAGGTAAACACAGATAAGTGTGGTGTGAGATCAGAAATTCTATTAACAATAAATAAAATGGCAGTAAGAGCCGTTACATTTTATGCCATTGCATTTTATGAAGTGTACATTTTGTTCCTAACTGCAGGATTTCTAGTTCCGTGTCCTGTAATGACTAAAACAACAACCCTAATGACGCGCTGAATAAAGTGTCATTCCGGAGGAGATGGCCAATAGGTCTTTCCTCATTTGCCAATTCTGATTGTTGCTTCTGCCTGCCTGGGCATAGACTGGAGACTTCTGGAGCCTGTTGCAGGCTGTGGGAAAGGGAGAGGGATTAGCAGTGTCTGCTGTGGGTGAGGGTCGGTGCTGGGAAGCAGGATCTAGTTTCTTCCTTTCCCCCTTTCCTTTCCTTTCCTTTCCTTTCCTCTTTCCTTCTTTCTCTCTTTTCTCTCTCCCTTTCTTTCTCTCTCTCTTCCTTTCTTTCTCTCTTTTCTCTTTTCTTTCTTTCTCTCACTCTCTCTTTTTTCTTAATTGCAAAAGGGCATATGTACTAGGTGTACCTCCGGGGGTCCAGGGAGACCCCCCCAGTGGGGAGTGATCATATTGTAATCCTCTTTCCTCCATTTTCCCAATCTGTCCGGATTTGGGGCTTGCCTACACATGTGCCTGGTGTGTTTTGCAAGCCACCAAGCTCCCGGAGTCAAATGGTGGTTAGCCACGTGAGAGCTGGCTGTCTGTGGCATAGCAGTTGACTGCCATGATACAGGGCTGGCCAGTATCTGGTTTCTGATGTATGATTGTGATCTCCCATCTGACTGCAGAGAGAGAAATGAGAGAGCTGCTGTTTCCTTTTATCTTTTTACGAGTCTCATACCCTATCAATATCGAAGGCTCCCTTGTTAGATAATGCTGGTTGATTTATTTGCTTATTTACCTGAGCCTTAGGACTTGTTATGTTTGGGTGTTCGTGTTCACTTAGGTCATTTGGCATCCCATATCAGGAGGTAAAATTTGCCCATCAGAAGAATAATTCTCTGCCATCTTACTCCGTTGGTTTGTGTTAGGTTGAGGCTAAGACCCCAGTAGCTCCCAGAGGCCTGGCCTACTCTTTTTTTTTTTTTTTTTTGAGAGGTTTTCGCTATAGGGCGTGGGTGCTTCGCCAAACAGACAGAGAGAGACATAGAGACAGAAAGCGAGAAATCACCCCCCAGGGGGGATGGTCACGCCGTAATCCCTTCGCCTCTAGTCTCCTCTTGGGATCTTGGGCACACATGCACACACGCCCGGCGTGAGTTTTAAGCCACTGGATCTGGGACTCAAACAGCAGTTGACTCCGTGGGAGTCCAGCAACATAGCCATTACAGGACTCGAACGTTCCCACCTGACATGAGTTTTAAGCTACCAGGTCCAGGACTCGAACCATGGTCAACTATGTGGGAGTTCAGTGACGTAACCATTTTGCTGTCTGCTGGTCTCTCAGTGTCTGTTCTTGAAACATGCTCTGGCTTTCATATCTTTCATCTTCCTAGTATTTTTCCTTATATGACCTATGCCCGGAGGTGAGGTAGGAGAGGAGATAAACCTGACTGCAATGTAGAGGGCAGAACTTGGGTCAGCTACTCAAAGATCTGGGTTCTAGATCTGACTTCACTTTTTTCTTTTTTTTTTTTTGAGAGGTTTTTGCTATAGGGCATGTGTGCTTGCCAGGAAGACAGAGAGAGAGAGAGAGAGGTAGAAAGCGAGAAATCACCCCCCAGGGGAGATGGCCACGCCACAATCCGTTCTCCTCCATTCTCCTCTCGGGATCTTGGGCTCGCACGCACATGCGCCCGGCGTGAGTTTAAGCCACCAGGTCCAGGACTCGAACCGTGGTAGACTACATGGGAGTCCAGTGACATAGCCATTATACCAGCTGCTGGTCCCATAGTTCTGACTTCACTTTTTATGGCTCTGCCCTGTGGACAAACTTCTTAGCCTCTCAGGAACCTGTCTCCTCACCTGAAAATGGTGAAAAATCATTAGTATTTATAGGGCTGTGGTGAAGATTAAATGAGGTCACCTATATAATATGCAAAACACAGACCTCGGCACCAAGTGGTATCACTTCTATCTGGCTTATCCCACCATTTCCCACTTTGTTCTTCCTTACCTGATACAGTTGAAGGAAAATAAAAACCCAAGCTTTGGGCTCAGCTTCAGAGAGCCCCCATAAGCACTGTGGGCTGGAGCAATTGCAAACTTCTGAGGGTGGCAGGCCTTGGGCTGACCACTGAGGGTCAGGTGGGGCCTGTTGAATAGCAGGGATGACTAGGAACATTTTGTCTTCTGACTTTGAAAGCAATGTTCACTTTCCAGCCTTCTGAAGATGAAGACAAAGCTGTTAGCATTCTATGTAGGAAGGAACATTTTGTTTATAACTCATTAATTTTGAAATCTGGCTTAAAGGAGATAGGACATGGCTTGCTTGCTGTGAAGAGATGAACATGGGGGAAAAAAAAAAGGCTAATGTTTAAATTGCCTAGGGCCCGAGCAGGGACTTCATCGAATATTTGCAAATAAGAAGACTTCATTTTTAAGCTTTCTCTAGTTTTGTTTTGTTTCTGTCTTTATAATTAACTGAGCAGGCCTGGTGCGGGTAATTAAGACCAGACCACTGATGGTATCATGTTACCAGGATGAATGAAAATCAGGCTAGGGGACATTCAGAATAGCCAGGAAAAGTGGGTTCTGCAAAGTCCTAGACTCTTCAGGTCTATCAGCGTTTAATTTCTATCTAGGTTTTTCCAGAATTCATACTTTTTATGTAGCTTGGCAAGCAATTATTTTTTCCCATGTGAAAAAAAATCATAATCTGGGACACTGTTTTGGAAGGCGTGCCTGTAGCTATTCTGTGGTCTACTCAGCCTCCGCTGGTTTTATTTTTAACCCTCTCTTGATTATTTCTAAACCCCTTAATCATGAAATCTCATTTTCTTTTATTAGGAGGGATTTATTCACAAGGCTAAGTCAGACCTACATTGCATTCCTTAATATATATGGTAGCGCCCAGACGGTCCTGTGAGCATTAACGAGTGCTTTCTGACACAGGATACACAAACTCTGGAACATGGAGAAGCTCATGCCTGAGGCCATAATGCCATACATCAGCTCAGTTTTATAAATGCTAAGGAAATTCTTTAGAAAATAATAATGACAGCAAAAACAATGAGACTGACAACAGCGCCCTCTTAGTAGGTGCCAACCAATGTGTTAGATGGAAGATAAAACTGTGGGCATGCTAGGCAAGATCCCTGTCCTTATCAAATTGTGTTCTGGTATGGGAGAACGTCCCCCCAGCTCCACTAGTAAGCGGACCCTTCAATGAAGTAACTATAGATCGTATCAGTATCGTGATGAAAGTGGAAACAAAAGAGGTTGGGATTTGTGGGCTGTGATAGGGGACACCTGCTTTCACCAGGATGGCCAAAAAAGGTCTTCCTGAAAATGAATATTTAAGCTAAAACCTGCAGAGAAGGAAGCTATATTTCAAAGTGTGGGAAGAAATGAATTCAGGGCAGAACAAAAACAAAACCAACATATCCAAAGGCCCTGAGGCAGGAAAGAACTTGGGTGTTTAAGAGAAAGCTGAGGGAGCTAGAGGACTTTGAATGAGGAAGGATAAAAATTAGGTTGAGAGATTTCATCGGGTCAATGATATTTGCACTAATTCTACCCTAAAAATAAATGCCACTTCACTGTCCTCCTATCCATCTGTCGTTTTCCACTTTTCCCAACCCTTGCCAAGCCAGGGGAATGAAAGAATCAGACCACTGCAAATACTGTCAGTCTGCCTGGCTTCTGTTTCTGCCAACCAGAGTTAAAGCTATAGAACTTTTACCTATAAGCTCAATTTTCATTTCAAATCTTACACCAATCTTGACTTCTGGTAATAGGATTTTTTTAAAAGAATTATTTATTTATTTGTTACTATCTTTATTATTTTAATTTGACTAGAGAGAGAGAACAGGAAAGTGAGAAATTAAGCTGTTAGGTCCGGGACTTGAACCATAGTTGGCCACGTGGGAGTCTAGTGCCTTAACCATCATACCAACTGCTGGCCCCTGGTACAGGATTTTTAAGGAGCAATTGCCCAGGACTTAGGGACTCAGTCTCATTTCTATCCATTGATGATCTAGCTCTGGTTTTATGCCTGTTCTGATAAATTGCTTCTGCCTTCTCTTGAAAATCTGGCCTAAAATAATTTTTGTAAACACATTCATCCATCCATTCATTCAGTTTGATTGAGGACCCTGCTACAGGCAGGGCACTGTCTCTGGTCATGGGTACATAAAGAGAAATAAGATGGCTCCAACCTTTAGGCACTCACAGGGCGGCAGAGAGGGGGGGGGCAATGTGGTACCTACAGGGACGAGGACAATAGGGAAGGTGCGCCTTGCCCAGGCTGTGCAGCTCAGGGAAAGTTTCTTAGAAGAAAGGAAAAGACAGGACCAGCAGACGGTATAATGATTATGTCACTGGACTTCTACATAGTCTACTGCGATTCAAGTCCTGGACCTGGCAGCTTAAGACACACTGGGCACGTGTGCATGCGTGCCCAAAATCCAGAGAGGAGAAGGCATTGCATCGTGGCCATCCTTCCAGGGGTGATTTCTCACTTTCTGTCTCTCTATCTCTCTCTGTCTCTCCAGCGAGCACATTTTTTCCTATAGCAAAAAAAAGAGAATGAGGCAAAGATAATACACTTAGCCAAACACAGCAGAAAGATGAGAGGAGTAAAGTAGAGCATGCAGAAGAAGCTTCCAGGCAGGCACTGAGGAGACAAGAAGTCACGTGGTGGGAGTGTAGCACTCCCAGCAGCACCTGGATGCTTGCCACATCCCTCTCACAGCAGGATTTGAAGGGGCCTGGCTTGTCCAGCTCTCAGTTGTGCACCTGAGGCACCTGACTTGTGTGGTGGAGTCACCTGCGCTGACTTCCCCCATGCAGACTTGCTGGCCTTGTGAGCCTGCTCTGGGGTCTCCGCTGTAGTATGCCGGTAGTGTTCGTTAGGGCACTAGTGGCTTTAAGCCAATTTGAGAGATCTGTCATCTGTTTTGGTCTCTTCTGATACCGTCCTGCCCTTCTTCCCTGCACTTATGGGGAGACTTTCAGACTCCCAGAATGTTCTTTTCTTGCTATTTATTAGGTCATCTGGGGGTTGAGTCGGAGGAGCCCCGGCACTGATTGCACCCCAGAGATACAGATTCCTCAGCTCTTTGTGGTGGGAAGAGTGCAGTGTGTGGACGGAGGGTTTCCATTGCCCTCCCTCTGCCCTGTGCAGGGTTAGAATGCTTTGAGAGTGACATCAAGACGAATGAGAGATGAGGGGGAATGGACAGTTCGTGACAGAGATGATCTTCGTCTCTATGAGCAAAACAGGCTACTGTCAGAAGCCAATTGAAAGGCCAGGATGAAAACTAATATTACTTGTTGCCCCTGTGTGTACAATCCGCAGAATAACCAAAATGACCCCGAGAGCGGGGTCAACTGGGAATCGTGCAGCGAGGCGGAGAGGAGAGAAACCCTGAGGCTCACTCTGTGGCAGTTAGCTTGCTAGTTTTCCCAGGAAAGCCTAGGCAAGAAAACCTGCAGAAAAAACCTCTGGAATGATCACTCTGAGGACAACACAGCAGGAAAAATAGCCGAGAACCTGAGCAAAACAGGCTTTCAGGCAGATTTGAGCAGTGATGAATGTTTTCGCCTTCCTCATTCATTCATTTATCCACTCAATAGTTCGTGGAACAAAAAAATTAGTGATTAGCTTTTGTGCCAAGCACTAGGCTGTTTCAGAACTGTATCTGTTTACAAAACAGCCAGTTTCTTGACCTCCAATGTTTGTTGGGTGCACACAGCTTGGGTAACTGGCCTACCATAGGGGTCAGGGAAACTTTCCTGGTGCAGATGATTTTAAAGCTGAGGGCAGATAACATTAGGAAGTGGGGAAGAGCAGGCAGGGAGAGTTATTCCAAAAGTCAGTAGCAGTGCATGCAAGGGCCTGGAAGTGAAGGGATAATATTCTTCAAGGAGAAGTCGTCCCAGGAAGGGTAGCTTATAAGGAAAGTGACGCTCAGATACTGGTTACTTACCGCTTCTGAGGTTAGAATAGGGAATACCAGGAGAGAGGCTTAGTTGGGGGGGCGGGGATAGTGTGGTACCTGCATCACAGCTCCTTAGACCACACTTGTTTTGTTTTGAGAGATTTTTGCTAACGGGTATGTGCACTCACTGGAGAGACAGAGACGGAAAGTGAGAAATCACCCCCTGGGGAATGGCCATGTTGCAATACCTTCCCCTTGTCCTCCATTCTCCTCTCGGGATTTTGGCCATGCATGCAGATATGCCCAGTGTGAGTTTTTAGCAGCTAGGTCTGGGACCTGAACCGCAGTCGACTATGTGGGAGTCGAGTGTCGTAACCACTATGCCATCTGCTGGTCCCTAGACTACACTGGTTTTAGCCTCAGCTGCCGTGGACAGCTCCCGCTCGTGAGGTGCCATGTCCGGGGGCTGCTGGATCCCACCTCAAGCTCTCAACTTGTGTTTTTCCTCATTCTGCACCAGGTTTTTCCCCAGTTGCTTCAGGAGCTTTCTAGGCCCAAAGCAAGAGAGTTGGTGCCCTGGGGCCACAGTTCAGCCAGTGGGGACTGGAATAGGTAGAGAGATGTTCTACCATCCTTCAGGCGGCCCTTCTAGGAGACATTCTGTACCTTCCACCTATGGCAGGGGAATTGAGCCCCAGGAACACAGCACAGACCTCAGAAAAAGCCTTTGCTTTGGCTTTCTCTCGGTTTCCGACTCTCCCCATTCCTTACGCCTGCTTCCTGGGACCACATTCCAAATGAGCCACTTGTACCCAAGTCCTCCTTTCAGGTTGTGCCCTCAGGGAAGCCCACACTTAGACACTTGGCCACCTAGAGTCCAGTGGAACTTTCCTTCACTTTTAATTAGATTCTCTATTTATAAGTGCTGTATCTTAATTGTGTTTCTCAAGGATCCTTCTCTAAAGAATGCTCCATTTTTGCAGGTGGGTGATGCTAAGGCTCAGCCCACTTCAAGTTAAGCCCAGGATTAAAGCTCAGGAATTATGATTTCAAATGAAGTACCTTCTGGACTGTTCTATTTCGGAGGTGTGTATACTTCTTATTCTCAAGGGAATGACTAATTCCGTATACCCATTCCATGAGTTTTATCCCTATCTTTTTTATCAGAAGTTATCTCCTCAAGGGAATAATCTGTCACATGTGAAGCATTTGAGGCCAGTCAAATGAGGTGTGGTGCTTAAGGTGTCTGAATCCCACTTGGATGCCTCTGTGGTTCAAATCCCAGAACTGGCAACTTGAAAAACACACTAAGAGAGTGTGTGTGCCCTCTAAACCCCCAAAGAAGGGAGAGATGGAGAAGAAGGGATTTTTCCATACTATTTCCCATGGGGTGCTTTCTCACTTTCTTCCTCTCTCTCTCTCTGTGTCTTTCTCCAATAAGTGCATATGCCCTCTAGAAAAGTTTAAAGTAAAATAAAAGAAAATGCTCATTGGTCCTCACTTATGATATTACAGAGTTATCCATCTCTGCCTGAGTGCATGCACATGTATGTACATGTGTGTGGGTACCCATGTGAGTGCGTGCACACACACACACACATATGCCACCTCAAGTATATTTAAGAGGATTCTGAATCTAGAAATCATCTCGTTTAAGAGATGCTGGCTTCCATCAAAAAATCCATATCCTGGGACTAGCAGTTGGTATAATAGCTATGTCGCTAGACTCCCATGTAGCTGACCGTGGTTCGAGTCTCAGACCTGGTGGCTTAAACTCACATGGGGTGCAGGTGCATGCATCCCCAAGATCCCAAGAGGAGAAGGGATTATGGCGTGGCCATCCCCATTGGGGGATGATTTCTCGCTTTCTGTCTTTCTGGTGAGCACACGTGCCCTATAGTAAAAACCTCTCAAAAGAAAAAAAAGAAAAAAGTCCATATACTGAGACACCAAGTCACTACCATTGCAGAAGAAGACTCAGCAGTGGGACAGCACCTTTAGCATACCCTGAGCCAAGTTAAAGGGGCACAGCGAGTTTCAGATTTCTTTGGTTTGTATTTTGCAATAGTTTGTATGGCGTCAAAAATATGCTAAACTCATTCCTAGACTGACTGCAGTTCGACTGGCCTCGGCGGTCCATCCCTTGTAAGTTCTCATCGGCAGCATGGCCACCAGACATTTGCTCTCGCTCTTCTCAGTTCTGCCCACATGCCTGACCTACACAGGAAGAAACGAAAACCCACTGGTCTAACTACCACATCAGAGAGAAGAAAGAAAGAGAATTCTTGGCTCCCAGGGTTATTTCAGTTTGTCATTTGTGAAATTAGAGACAGATGGGTGATCTCTGAATGTTGTGGAAAATTCTGTCCTACATCCCAGCCAATGCTGGGAGTTGTGGAAGAGGGCATAGAGGAGAAAGAAAGCACTTTGGATGAGGCAGAATATATGCTAATTTTGTGACCAAAATAGCCTCAAATTTGCAAACATTAATTCTGGGCGAGTTTCATTCTTAGCCTGCTTTCTTTCCCTTGCCGAGTTTTCACTGTATTGAGTTTAAACTGGTGGCTAACGGAAGAGGACTGAGAAGACATCTGGTCGGTCTCTTCCTGAAGACGATCAGTTTTATCCTGGTGCTAGGGGAGTAGGAGGGATAAACTGTGGTCTAGTAATTGATCTGGGATATCAGGTAGATCATCACCAGCTTTCAGATAAGTGAAGTTGCTTCACAGACTCAAGTAGTAGAATATCCACGACTTCTTCTTCTTCTTTTTCTTCTTCTTCTTCTTCTTCTTTTTTTTTTTTTTTTTTGAGAAGGTTTTTCTATTGGGTGTGTGGCGCTCCCCGAGACAGAGAGAGACAGAAAGTAAGAAATTACCCTCCAGGGAGGATGCCCATGCTGCAATCCCTTCTCCTCCATTCTCCTCTTGGGATCTTGGGCACACATGCTCATGCTCCTGGCATGAGTTTAAGCTACAGGGTCCGGGACTCGAACCACAGTTGACTACATGGGAGTCCAGCGACGTAGCCATTACGCCATCTGCTCGTCCCAGAATATCCAAGACTTCTGAGATCATGTGTTCTAGGTCTGAGATGAAGGAGATCATATGGTTTACTATGTGAAGGAGGAGAAAGATACAGCAAGTAGGGAATTGTGGGATGAAAAGCAAGGTACTGAGGAGGCTCATGGAGATGGGGTTCACACGTAAGTACTTTACAGAAAAGACCCAGGTAGTAAATACTTCAGGAATCTGAAGTCACTGAGGCAAGGTGGCTAGAATGGCTCTGGCATGGTCTTCGTGTGCTTCGAGACAGTCTGATTTCCAGTTAGGGAGTCAATTTCCATGGGAGGGGTGTTGAAAGTAGCTGTGTGTTCTTCATCCCACCTCTTTTTTCTCTTTGAGTTTCAGTTCTTCCTTAGTGAAATAGGGATGCAAATGCATCCTGCATCCCATACTAGGAATGAAAACCACATAGAATCATACAAAATGAACCTTTTAGGGATAAGGGCTTCTTTTGCAATTGTATGAAAACTCTCGGTTCTTTTCCCAGAAAAATGTCTGGACCGGGTAGTCCCCACGTCACTGTCACCACCAAGATTCTGATGCTCATATTGGGTAAAAGCAGGCATGTAGCTTCCTTTGTAGAATGTCAGCTGATTGCATTTCTGACTGGCTGTCTTGAGAGTGGGTGCATTGAGCAAGCCAAGGGGTAAGGGATTGAAGGCAGGCAGGGTTTGGATGGATCTAACACATTGTCCTTACAGGAGGAGAGTGAAATGGAAGACATTCGAAATCTCAGGGATTGCTCTGAACCCCCTGCATCCCTCCTAGGCTACTTGTGAAAGGCCTGACTAGCAGCTGGAGCCATCATAATAAATCATACATCCGAATGACTTGGTAGCTCTTCAAGAAAGACTGTTTAGATGTGGAAGGAGGCCTTCTTTAATGGGCTGAATGGAAATTTTGAAAATGCCATTATTTTATGGTGTCTTCCTTAAAATATTTATTTACTCCTTTTATTGAAATTCTTATTAGAAAGCAGTAGAGGGACCAACAGGTGACATGGTGGGTAAGGCACTGGACCCTCACGTGGCTGACCGTGATTCAAGTCCCAG
>NW_006159548.1:4957661-4965112 GCF_000334495.1 Tupaia belangeri chinensis | reverse complement strand
TAATAATAAATAAAATTAAATATTTTAAAATAATAATGTATTGAAAAATCATTACTAAAATTTTATGTACTCTATAAATACAACTAATCACTAGTTACTTATACATTATTAAGAATGATTTAGTCATATTGGCTTTGAAAATTACAAAAAAGAAAATCTTCAGAGAATTTTGATGATGCTAATTTGTGAGGAAATGTTCTCAACTTAGGGGATTTTATTAAATTTCCTGCTAAGTGGATTAGAGAAGGAAGTTAATTGATCATTGATTAATCAATTGTGCTAGTCTGGGGGGGGTACAGTTTGAAGATGAGAGAGTTAGGTCCGTTTGTCTTACAATAAGATAAATATAGCTTTTTACTTCAATGAGCTTAGATCCAGTAAGGGGGCTAGAGAATATAGAAGTACAGTAGGTCGTTGGAAAAATCATAGCATTTTTTTTTTTTTGCAAAAAAGTGCATAGGAAAATACGTCATGATTTTTCCAACAACCCAGTAACTTAAAAATTACATATTAAACAGATACATTCAATATAATATGTATAATAATATGCACATAATACAGACACGGACATACATAGGCACCAGGTACTATGGGAACTAAGAGTAGGTAACTTAGTCTGAGGATGGCCAGAGTCATGGCAGGTATGCTGTGGAAATCAGCCTGACCTGAGTTTTGCTTATCCCTTTTTTAAAGTCCTGCATGTTGAGGAATAATTTACATACAGTAAGCTGTACTCTTTTTAGGTCTATAATTTTATTAATTTTCACAAATGCATGTAGTTATATAATCACCATCAAAATCAAGATATAGAATAGAGTAGTACTGGGGCCAGGAGGTGGCGTGATGGTTACGGGCGCTGGACTCCCACATGGCTGAGCGCGGTTCAAGTCCCAGACTTGGCAGCTTGCTTTCTCACTTTCCATCTCTCTCTCTGTCTGTCTCTATCTGGTCAAATTTAAATAAATAAAATAACTATTAGAAACAAGAATAGAGCAGTACTCTCTTGTCTGTGATTTCCACTCTCTGTGGTCAACTACAGTCCAAAAATACTAAAGGGAAAGTCCAGGAAAAAAAGCAGTTCCTAAGTTTTAACTTGGGTGACGCTCTGAACAACAGGATGAAATCTCCCAGTCTCACTCTGCCTTGCCGGGGACGTGAAGCATCCTTCTGACCAGCGTATCCTTGCTGTATCTGCCTGCCTGGTGGTTTCAGCAATCAGATGAACAGATTACCAAAAACAGAGGGGTGAGTCCAGTCCAGTAAGATATCTTCAGGAGGACAGACCACATTCACCACACTTTAGTAACAGCATATTATTGTAATAGTTCTGTTTTATGGTTAGTGACTGTTAGGCTCTTACTGTGCCTGGTGTGTAAGTTAAACTCTACCATCGGGGTGTATTCAGAGGGAAAAATACATTATGCATGGGGTTCAGTGCTATTCACGGTCACAGGCATCCAGTGAGGGCCTCGGAAGGTACTCTACATGGCCGAGAGGAGAGTACTGTGTTTCCGTCACTCTAAAATGTCCCTTTGAGCCTCTTTGTAATGAATCACTTTCCTCCATACCCAGCTCCTGGTAACCCTGATGTGACTTTTATCCCTATACTTGTACCTTTCTGGAATACCCTATAAAGGTGATCATAGAATATATACAATAAGTAGTTTTGTCTGGTCCAGGTAGAGCACTGAGACATTCTGTCTAGACTTCCCCAAAAAGCAAGTTCACATATCCATACATTATATTTATCTTAAAAAAAATTAGTACATGTTTTTGGTATATATATAAATAAAAAAAGTCTATAAAAATAATTCACATGTCCTATATGGGTTTCTTAGTATTTGAATGGGTTTTATTCCAACTGTTTTGTTTGTTTGTTTATTTTGGAGAGGTTTTTGCTGTAGGGCGTGTGCGCTCGCCAGAAAGACAGAGAGAGAGAGAGAGAGAGAGAGAGAGAGACAGAAAGCGAGAAATCACCCCCTGGGGGGATGGCCACGCCGCAATCCCTTCTCTTCCATTTTCCTCTTGGGATCTTGGGCATGCACACACATGCGTCAGGTGTGAGTTTAAGCCACCTGGTTTGGGACTTGAACCGCGGTCGACTACGTGGGAGTCCAGCGACATAGCTATTACGCTAACTGCTAGTCCCCCAACTGTTCATTTATTCATATACTTTTTGTGCTGTTAAGATGCTATGGTGTATGGGACTATGTGTAAGTATCTTCTTACATATAACACTTTTGAGATTTATTTGCATTGTTGAATGTGTCATAAGTTTGTTCTTTGTTATCGCTGAGTAGTAAGTCCATTGCATGTATACCCAGGCACCAGCTAAAGGACACTGAGGCTGTTTGCAGTTTTGAGGGGCAGTAATAAAGCTGCTATCAACATTTGTGTCCAGGTCTTTGTGTGTCTCTTGCATACATACCTAACTGAGATTGCTGGGTCATACATAAAATACGTGTTTATAGTAAACTGCTGTTTCCACTAGCAATGTATGAGAGCCCCAATATATGATAAAGGGAACTTATCTTTGCTAGGGTACAAAGTAGAGAATTAGAAGAATTACTTAATTGGAGTAGTGTTATTTAAGCTGGGACTTGAAAGAGAGGAGGAGTTAATCTAGATTAAAAAACAGGGCAGAGGAGTTAGGTGAATGGGCTGCGGGAGAACATTTTAGGTGAAAGGATTAGCAGGTGCAAAGGTCAGTGAACAGGGTTTTAAAAATAAGGTTTCAGGGGACCAGCAGATGGCATAATGTTTATGTCGCTGGACTCCCACATAGTCGACCATGGTTTGAGTCCCAGACCCAGTGGCTTAAAACTCGAGCTGGGTGTGTGTGCCCAAATGGAGAATGGAGAAGGGATTGCAGCGTGGCCATCCCTCTGGGGCTTGATTTCTCATTATCTCTCTGTTTCTCTCTGTCTCTTCAGTGAGCTCATGTGCCCTATAGCAAGACAACTCTCTAAAAAATTTTTTTAAAATGAGGATTCCGTATCCACCTATGTGACAATCTACAAATTCCTGGTGATAGTTCTAAGAGCAGTTTCAGGGAAGGGCTGTGGGTGGAAGTAAATTCTTTGATATGAAGAGTGGCTGGGTGGTGATTAGACCATTTTGAAGAATGTTAGCTGTGGAGTGAAAGGAGAGAGGGCAGGTGACAGAGTCCAGGAGAGTTATGGGAGGGAGAGGACTGAGCAGAGTGATGGGCTGTAGAGGAAGAGGTTTTAGATGCAGGTGAGGGAGATGGTGAAGAAGCCTCTGTACCTAGAGGAAGGCAGAGGAAAAAAAAAATAAGGGCAACCCTTGGTCTGGTTGTCTGGCGCTCATTCTTGGTACCACAGGTGGGAGAGACAGACCGAGGCAGCAGGAAGCTGAGGTAGTTGGAATCCGATTCATCTCCTACCTTATGCAAACAGATCAAGACAAAACAGAGAGGGAAGTGGATTCCAGGTAGAGAACTAAGTTCTGTCTAGACTTCCCCCTAAAACAGCTGGTTCAAAGCACCATAATACTAGGTTTACCTTTAAAAAATTTAATACATGTTTTTGGTAAACACACAAATCTGAAAAAGCATGTAAAAATCACTCTTCCTACCATACATGTTTTTTAGAGAGAGATTTTTGCTATAGAAGACATGTTTTTTAGACAGAGATTTTTGCTATAGAGTGCTTGTGCTCTCCAGAGAGACAGAAAGCGAGAAATCACCCCCAGGGGGGATGGTCACGCCGCAATCCCTTCTCCTCCATTCTCCTCTTGGGATTTTGGATATACATGCACGTGTGCTCAGCATGAGTTTCAGGCTGCTGCATCCAGGACGCAAATCATAGTTGGCCATGTGGAGTCTAGCAACGTAACCATTACGCCAACTGATGGTCCCTCTGTGCTTATAATTGCAAGGTTGACAATTCACTGTCTTCCTTCACTATCTGAATGGATTTTCTTCTGACATTTATTTATTCACATACTTTTGGTGGCACTGAATGGTTCCGTGTGTGGGACTACATCTAAGTTTCTTAAGTATCTTCTTTGGGCTATTACGCTCTTCAATTAAAGTGTTGGTTGTTAATGTATTACACCCTAAGATACAGCTCTAGGAAGCCAAGAACCATGCTGCCTTGGTTACTGTCACATGGGACTCGTATATATATTGTAATTGCTTCATATGTATTTGGATTTATTTATTTATTTTTATTATCATAATCTTCTTTATATTACATTGGATTACATATAAGTTTACAGTGTATTACATTGCTTTTTCAAAAGGGAATGCCATGCATGTCAGTCAATACAGAGACATTAATCTCTCCACTTCATCATTCAATATCTTTTCAATGTTTTTCCCAATCATTATTATTATTATTCTAATTATTATTTTTTAAACAGTCAATCACTATTTCTCATTCTGCTTGTAAAAAGACTTTACCTATCATGAAATACTTCTCAGACCAATCCAGTGCTTCATATGTATTTGTTAAATTAGTTTTTGTTTTGTTAACATAATCAAGTGAGCATTTATTTCATGTAATCAATATTATTTAAACACATTTCAAGTGACTTCATAGTGTTTCTTGGCCTATACATTCTATCATTTATATTATAATCCCTGGTTGGGCATAAATCAGCTTCGATGGTTGATTAGTCACATTAGTTTTTTTTTTTTTGTTAGGTTTTTGACTCATTTTTTCTCTTTAAATATTTATTGTAATTTATGATTTACACATAACAATTACGCAGAGATATCTGGGTGACAGAAAATACTTGGGAGTTGTTGATATATCGATAGTAGTTGAATCTCAGCAGCAGGCACGTCTACCTAGGTAGAAGGTGTTGAATAAGGAGTTACCACAAGAGTGGGTTTCCAATATGTACAGCACGTGGTAGTGAGAAATAGAGACAGGTGGGTATGTGTTTGCCCTGATTTCATCAGTATACATGGGGTATGTTCTGAAAAACCACACTGCACCCCACAAATATGTACAACTATGACATATAAATCAGAAACTATAATAAAATTTATCATTAAAAAAAAGGAAGAGAGAGGGCCAACAGCTTAAGAAACTGTGCAGGTAGAAACAGCAAAGGAGACCAAAATAAAAACCAGATACAGAGCAGATGTTGGGAACTCAACTGACGAGAGTATCTTTCTTATAAAAGGGAGTAGCCAAGAGTATAAAATTTTTCTAAAAATGTCAGAAAAAAAACCAGTTGTAAATTGCCCATTGGATTATGCACTCTCTAGGTCGTCACTGGTGACCTTGGTGAGGGCAATTTTGGTGACATGGTGAGGTAGGAAGCAGTCTGGACTGGGTGGGGTATCTGGCGGAGTGTGCATACTGCCCTTTGGGGTCCTAGAACCCACTCCTCGGGGCCTGCACTTCACTGATTGTGGGAAGTTGGTGGTTACTGGGTGTGGGTGATCCTGAATTGTGGCAGCTGTGGTCCTGGAGGAAGGCTGTCATGAATTTTCCTTTTCACCGTTATAATTTTATGGGGGTAATTTGTTTTGCTTTGTGACTTTTTAAGAACTGGCACTAAAAGAAAAATGAGAGGCTTTCCAGGGACAGCGTCTTTGACAGCTCAGCAGCACCACACACATCTTGAGGAAGTTAACGCTTAAAGGGGATGAGAAAAATTTACAGGAAATTTATGAGTTGTGTTTCAAGCTGTGCACAGTGCAACGGGCTAACCATATATTAATGCCTTCCTGGGAGGCTGCCATTCACCTCGCTGCCAAATTATGGGGATAAAAATGATCTGTGAAGTGGAAAACTCACCTAGGATATAAAGTGGGACTATCAGAAGAAACAACCCTAACGTTCACAACAAACTTTTGGCTTTTTATTCTTCTTATTGAGAATCATTTTTAGAGAGGTTGGACTGTTCTTTTAAAAATGGCTACAGAGCAATGCCACAGAGTTCTGTATGAGAGTCATCGTGGTCCTGTCCTCTCTGAATAAATGGGATGGCTAACCTGGAAAGACATACATAGCTGCCCCTAAAATTAGGAGAACTGAAAATCCCTGTTTAATTTTTTTAAAAAATGTATTATTTACCATAGCTTTCTCTTTTGCATGTTTAGCTTTCTAATTATGTTTCTCTAAGCCTAATATTAACATCAACTTACCTGGTGAAAGCACACCTATTTGGATGGAAAGAAAGGCAGTTGAGGTTCCTTGGGTCATAGAAGTCTAACTAGACTAAAGTTTTCATTTTTTTTAGAGCTATTCCACAACATAGAAAATCCATAAGCAGGGACCAACAGTTGACGTAATGGCTATGTAGCTGGACTCCCATTTAGTTGACTGCAGTTCGAGTCCCGGACCTGGTGGCTTAAACTCACGCCGGGCTCATGTGCGTGCGTGCCCAAGATCCTGAGAGGAGAATGGAGGAGAAGGGATTGTGGCATGGCCATCCCCCATGGTGGGTGATTTCTTGCTTTCTATCTCTTCCAGTGTGTGTGTGGAGAAGATAGTAGATCTCAAGACCCAGGAATTAAGTTGATAACTAGGGTGCACAGGTACGTCCAGACTAAGGTCCAACCATGCCCCACGTCATCCTTTTGAATGTCGTAGTCATCAATGAAGATGGCAGGTGACTACTTTAGTCTTAAAATTCCTAAACAAGTTCAATTCTATAGACTCATTGAGTGCCATGCAAGTGATTGCTCTAACTATTGGTGCCTAGATACCACTGAGCATCTGGGAACCTAGATTAATTTCAGGACCCACCAGCTAGAGAAAAAAGGATAAGAACCTCTTGGGGATTGGTCGAGAAATTGGGTAGGGAGGCACTGAACCATCAAGCTCTAGTTGTTAGCAGTCTTAGCTAGAATGACAGGACCAGCTTTCTTAGTCTCTAAAATACTGGCTAGCCATGGAAATAAGATACAGGAACAAGCAATTGGGTGCATTTTCTAAATCCAAGTGCTCACTCCTGAGTCTCTTAGGTGAATAAAACATCATCTTTTTTAATGTAACATTTTATTGACATCTATTTTTTGTTATGAATTTTAGGTCACTGGGTCCGGGACTTGAACTGCAGCCAGCTATGTGTGAATCCAGTACCTAAACCTCCATGCTATCTGCCAGCCCCAAAATGGCATCTTCTTACCTTTTTATGATTTGCCTTTATAGGACTCTTTTGCACTCAAACGTTGGTGTGCTCCAAGGAACCTCCATGATGGAATTCACTGTGTTAACTTGAAAAATGCGTTTTAGATTTAAAATGGTAATATGTTTAGCAGCTTAGGTATTTGAAACCTCACCCCACTTTTAATTTTAATTTTTCCTTTAAAGGCAAACTCTTAAGGAAATTTATAAATTTGTCCAGTGCCCTCAAATTGGAAGTCTCATTAGAATCTTAATGCATGTGGGGCCGGCAGGTAGTGTGGTGGTTAAGGGCGCTGGACTCCCACATGACTGACAGCAGTTCGAGTCCTGGACTTGGCT
>NW_006159548.1:4937256-4957610 GCF_000334495.1 Tupaia belangeri chinensis | reverse complement strand
CTTTCCCTCTTCTTGCTCGCTCGCTTACTCTGTTCCTCTCTGGTCAAATAAAAATAAATAAATTAATAAATAAATAAAAAAGTTAAATAAAAAATTATTTTTTAAAAAAAGAATCTTAATGAATGCAAAGATAGCACCAACTTTCAGATTTAGCAGTGACCCCAAACTCTAAACTGTAGTTTTCACTGCTGGGAAATAATTTGTTGCCCATAGGTCAATGGTTTGGAGAAACTAATAAAATCAAATCAAGCCACTGCTATGTAGTTGGCTAACTTTGACATTTACCTTCAGATTAGATAACTAATAAAATCTATGTACTATATATCTAGTTGAATGAGAAATATAATACTAACAAAGATATTTATTTGAAACTTTCTTCAAATACATTTCAGAACTGAATGTCCTAGTAAGAAAGGAGATTTGAGTTAAGTAAGAAGATAATTGAAATTTCAAAATATAGGTGCCAACAGGTGACATGGTGGTTAAAAGGCTGGACTCCCACATGGCTAACTGTGGTTCGAGTCCTGGACCTGGTGGTTTGCTTTCTCACTTTCCCTTTCTCTCTCTGTCTGTCTCAGGTGAGCGCACGTGTCCTATAGCAAATTAAAAAATAATAATAATAAGAAGGGCTGGCAGGTGGCAGGGGGCTTAAGGGTCTGGACACCCACAGGACGGACTGTGATTTGAGTCCTGAACTTGGTGACTTGCTTTCTCGCTTTGCTTTGTCTCTCTCACTCTGTCCCTCTTGGCAAATTTAAATAAATAAATAAACAAATAAATTATAAAGTTAAATAAAATAAATCTTTAAAAGAACAAGAAATAAAACAATTCTTTTTTTTTAACTTTCAAAATAATCTTTAATTTTTAGAAAATCTAAAACTTTTGAGATCAGGAGCTGACATAATGGCTATGTCACTGGTTACTCACTCCCATGAAGGTGACCACAGTTTGAGTCCTGGACCCAGCAGCTTAAAACTCATGTTGGGCACGTATGTGTGCATGCCCAAAATCCTGAGAGGAGAATGGAAAAGGGATTACGGTGTGGCCATCCCCCCTCCTGGGGTGTGTGTGTGTATGTATTTCTTTGTTTCTCTGTCTTTCTCTGTTTTCTCAGTGAGTGCATGTGCCTTATAGCGAAAATGTCTCTAAAAATAGAAGAAAAGAAAATGTAAAGCTTTTGTGTACACACACACACAGACACACAGACACACACACAGATTTGGAGAGAAAAAAGTGCAGTAAGAACATCACAGCAGCGTGCGCTGTCAGGTTCACATTTAATCGCAGCTTTTCTGAATTGCATTCTTTATTCAATCCAATCACTCAGGCAAATGTTCCTCAAGTTCTCCTGGGTTCAGTGACATTAGGATGCATCTTGAGAACTTGCAGGAGATTTGTCCTGTCCCCACTGGTCTCTGGGATAATTACTTTGGATGATTTTCCTTAATCCTTCTCTTCGGTGTTTCTGCAAGGGACCACGTCAGGCCTCTTGCTGACATCGTGTCTGCTTCTTGTAATTGCTTCTTGCTCCGGGCTCCTTTGTCAGAGACCTTGAGGCCAGAGGAGCAATAGTAACTGTGGCGGACCTCCTAACTCGTCCTCAGAGAAGCAATGTTGTAAAGAGGACGCATATTCAAAATTCTGCACGATGTATTTCTGCCGAGTAATGTACCCTAGGTTTACACAGAAAGCATGGCTTTCCAAATGGTGAGAGTTCAGGGAGAGTTGAATCCGCTCAACAAAGAAACAGCCATTTGAGAAGTTGGGTTATGTTTTAGGAGTACAATAGATGTTTCTCAGATAGTAAAAAATGCAGGGAGAAAGAGATCTGTCAAAATGTTCACTTTAGTAGAAAGGTGATTTTTTTTTAATAGAATTTTTTGCCATAGGGTACATGTGCTCACTGGAGACACAGAGAAAGACAGAGGGAAAGTGAGGAATCACCCTCCAGTGGGGATGGCCACAGCACATTTCTTTCTCTTTCATTCTCCTCTCGGGATTTTGGGTACACACACACACACACCCACACACACACCTGGCATGAGTTTCAAGTCGCCGGGTTCTGGACATGAGCTATAGTGCCTTAATCACTATGCCACCTGCTGGCCCTGAAAGGTCATTTTTATTTGACAGTTGTAGAATCTAAGTGTTGAAAGAACACTTTTGAAAACACCACCGTCTCTAAACTCACGCACAATGCTTGCATCGCCTAGGAAGAAGGTTCACTGGTCTCTGGTATCAGTCCTAGAGGGAGGACTCTAACCACTCTGCGGCTTGGATCTGCCCATTCCTATCACTCGCACTGGTCAGGTGATACAGATCACTCGCACATGAGGTATTGAAGTCGTTTAATTACTCACCGGTCAGCAGCGAAGGACAACAGTTATCTGTGACTCATGGTGAGCTGGTCTCCCAAGGCTCAGGAAAGCTTTCCAGGGCAGAGAAGAAACCTGTCTATGTGTGTGTCCCCGTTTCACCTCAGCTGAGAGACCCCGAAAAGCAGCCTTCCCTGCACCATATCCTAGGGGTAAAGTGAATCACTGGGATAAAGTGTAGCACATCCTATTCTAGGAGGGACAGAGACGGAGTCCAGAGTGTCCTGGCTGGATTCTTCCTGTCTCGGGATATTGCACTCCCAGCACATTCTACAGCTATTCTTGTTAACCATAAGCCAGAAAAGGGGAAGAACTGGGTCAGTCCAAAGTCACTCAGAGAACTGTTTCTTTCTTCCTTTTCTTAGAGGTTTTTGCTATAGGGCATGTGCACTTGCCAGACAGACAGAGAGATAGAAAGCGAGAAATCACCCCCCCTCCCCTGGGCAGATGGCTACACCATAATCTCTTCTCTTCCATCTGCCTCCTGGGATCTTGGGCACACATGCATACATATCTCTCATGAGTTTCAAGCCACCGGATCTGGGACTGGAACCGCAGTTGGCCACGTGGGAGTCCAGTGACATAACTACTATGCTGTCTGCTGGCCCCAAGAACTCTGTGTTTCTAAAATAGCAAGACTATTCTTAGTTCCAAAATGCTAAAAAGAAAGAAAGAAAGAAAGAAAGAAGACAAAATGCCCTACCTAGAAAGCCACTAGTCAATGTTTGTAAGAAAGGAAATGGAAAATCTGGTTTCCTTGAAAAACGGTCTGGGAGAGTTCCAGACTGATTCTTTTTACTTTTTCTTTTCTTTTCTTTATTTATCTATCTATTTATTTTGGAGAGGTTTTTGCTATAGGGCGCGGGCACTCACCAGAAAGACAGAGACAGACAGAGAGATAGAAAGCGAGAAATCACCCCCCAGGGAGGATGGCCACACCACAATCCCTTCTCCTCCATTCTCCTCTCGGGATCTTGGGCACGCACGCACACGTGCCCAGCGTGAGTTTAAGCCACTGGGTCCGGGACTCAAACCATGGTCGACTATGTGGGAGTCCAGCGACATAGCCAGTACACTAACTGCTGGTCCCCTCCAGACTGATTCTGAGTGCGAATTTTGTACAGAGCGTTGTTTTCCTTCTGACAATTCAGTAGCAGTAAATAATTGATTACCTAAATAACTTGTGAAAAGCACTGTTTCGCTATTTCCGCGGCCCGGATCTAGATCTCAACATCTCACTACCTGCTGCTGTTATTACTTATGGTAATTTTCCCCTCTCACACTGCGTGGGCATTCGAAACGTTGCCTTGCTTTTATGGACTTGGAACGCTGCTTTAAGTTGTCTGCACCCGTTCTCTTTGATTTACTTTTAAAGTTTAATGTGTGCACTTAAGAATTCAGGTACTTCCTGAAAAGTGAGAGTGTAGGTAAATTTGCAGTCTTCAATATAGTAACATCTTTTGGTTAATAGGCTCGGCTCGTGTGTTTCGTTGGGTCAGAGTAAGAACCGTGTCTGACGCAGCTCAGTATATTCTACGCTGCTCTCCCACCAGCCCCAGCCGCAGCCACACACACCGACACCCACACGTCGTCAGAAATGGTCCTCTGCACAGGACGGGCTCAGTTCACTTTGCCTTTCCTCCCCATTATCTCCAACTACTACATTTTTGGTTTGTTACTAAGTGGTATTAAGCCTTTTAGTTTCCCCAGGAAAACAGTTTTGTTCATAGCCCCTGACCTCCCTGGATCTCATCTCGTACGTTCACAATACATGATGCACTAAGTAAAGCAAGACGCTAAGCGGGGGTCTTCAACTTTCACACTCTTGATTTGGAGTCAGATACTTCTTTTTTGCAGAAGATTGTCCTGTGTACCGTTACGATGTTTGGAGGCATCCCGCTAGATTCTAATATCAACCCCAGTCAGGCCAACCAAAAATGTTTCTAGGTATTGTCAAATATTCATGGGCAGGCCAGTAAGGCGGGGGACTCCCACGTGGCTGACCATGTTTTAAGTCCTGGATCTGGTGGCTTGAGATTCACACAAGGCGCATGTACTTGCATGCCCCAAATCCTGAGAGAGAATGGAGAAGGAAAGATTGAGGAGTGGCCTTCCCCCCAGGGGGTGATTTCTCGCTGTCTGTCTTTCTATCTGTCTCTGTCTCTTTGGTGAGTACACGTGCCCTGTAGCAAAAATCTCTCAAGAGTTAAAAATAAATGTCCATGGAACCAGCAGGTGGCATAATGGTTATGTCGCTGGATTTCCATGTAGTCAACCATGGTTTGAGTCCCAGACTCGAAGGCTTAAAACTCACTCTGGGTGCGTGTGTGTGCGTGCCTAAAATCCCGAGAGGGGAATGGACAAGAGAGAATTGTGGTGTGGTCATCACCCCGGGTGGTAATTTCTTGCTTTCTGTTTGTCTCTCCAGTGAGCTCATGTGCCCTAGAGCAAAAATCTCTCTCAATAAAAAAAGAAAGAAAGAGAAAGGCCCATGGGGGCAAAACCAAATCCGAATCAAGAACTACTGGACTTGGGAAAAAAATATGGCATTGTAGAACACTTATCTCTGCCATCTCAAAGAGTTCTTGGTACCTGGTAGGATTCCATGAATGCGATGGATCTTAGTACAAAGGGGTTAAAGTATGGTGTGTCGTGTTATAAGGACGTTAGTTTCTACTTTCTGGCATGCAGGAGGTCCTCAATGCTTTTTCCATGCCTGTATAATGAATGAATGACTTTCCCACCTTTGACTTTCGCTCTTGAGAGCAAAATAGATTTAACCTGGGATCTTACTTTAATTCAGTTGTTCCTCAAGTTGGAAATATCACCTTTTTTTTTTTTTTTTGAGAGTCTTTTTGCTATAGGGCACGTGTGCTCACCAGAAAGACAGAGAGAGACAGAGAGATAGAAAGCAAGAAATCACCCCCCCAGGGAGGATGGCCACTCCGCAATCCCTTCTCCATTCTCCTCTTGGGATTTTGGGCACACACGCACACGCGCCTGGCATGAGTTTAAGCCACCAGGTCCAGGACTCGAACTGCCGTTGACTACATGGGAGTCCAGTGACATAGCCATTACTCTAACTGCTGGTCCCGGAAATATCACCTTTTAAAATTTTTTAAAATTTTGATTTTCGCTATTAGACGTGTGCTTGCTAGAGAGAGACAGATAGAGCAGGTGAGAAATCACCTTTTGGGTGATGGCCACACTTCTATCCTTTCTTCTTCATTCTCCTCTCAGGATTCTGGGCATGCACATATATGTCCAGGGTGTTTTTCAAGCCTCCAGGTCCAGGACTTGAACCGTGGAGTCAGCCATGTGGGATTCAGTGCCATAACCACCGCCCCACTTGCTAGGGGATATCATCCTCTTACTCTCCTTAGACATGTGTAGGAGCTGTGGCCGAATGCTGTCAACTGTGTCATAGCTCTGTTAAGCTGAGCAGTGCCTCAATAGTTCTCAGTCTCTCCGGCTCAGCAGCTCCTTCCCCCATGACCAGATATTAGTCCTTCAGGCTCTTTCCCCTCCCATGTTACTCTGCATACAGGGTTGGAGGTAATTTTGCTCAAACTGTGATCTATGACACAGTTTGGATTCTTTTGTTGTTGTTTTGTTTAAGAGGCTTTTGCCTTAGGGTGTGTGCACTCACCAGGGAGAGAGAGAGAGAGAGAGACAGAGAGAGACAGAGAGAGACAGTGGGAGGGCAAGCAAGAGAGAAATCACCCCCAGAAGGATGGCCACACCGTAGTTCTTTCTCCTCTATTTTCCTCCTGGGATCTTGGGCACACATGCACATGTGCCTGGCATGATTTTTCAAGCCATTGGGCCCAGGACTCAAACTGTGATTGGCTATGTGGAAATCCAGTGATATAACCACTATGCCATCTGCTGGCCCCTCATTATCAGATTTTTCTTTTTAGAGAGATTTTTGCTACAGGGTATGTGCACATGCCAGAGAGACAGAGAGAGACAGAAAGTGAGAAGCCACCTACCAGAGGGAATGGCCACACCACAATCCTTCTCCTCCTGAGATTTTGGGTATGCACATTTACACGCCTGATGTGAGTTTCAAGCTATCGAGTCTGGGACTTAAACTGCGGTCAGCCATGTGGGAGTCCACTGACGTAACCATTACACCATATGCTGGTCTCCATGATCAGATTCTCAAATGTTGATTTGGTGGGTCATGGCTAGTTTTTAAAACAACACGCATAGAGTAAAATAGAAGAGAAAGCATTGGAGTACATGACACACTGACAGGGTAAACGTCCCTTAAAATTTTGTTTCACTTATTTTGTGTTTATGTCCTGGATTATAAGTTTAAAAAAATATTTTTTATTGTGGACCCCTTTCAGAAAAAGTGTGAAATTCACTCAGCTCTAGAGCAGCCCAGGTATGGGGTGAACAGAACAGAAAGTCCAAAATTCCAGGAGGATCATGGAAGAGCAGGAATTGCAGTGCGGCCTTACCCCTGGGGTGAGGGGGAAGCAATTTCTCTTTTTCTCTCTTGCTGTCACTGTCTCTCTCTCTCTCTCGAGCATGTGTGCCTTATAGAAAAAACCTAAAACAAACAAACAAAAACAACTTATATATAGGAAAGAGCATGTGAATAGTTGTATTCGGTGTCCCTGGCAAAAATATTGACTGAGACGATAGCAAACGAAGATATTTCTCTAAGGTAAAAGCCTGTCATCATGACGTTTACAAGTATGGGCAAGCTGGAAATGCCTCTTTTAACATTGCTAACACGAAGAACAAATAGTTTTTAAAAAACAAGTGCTGGGGCAAGCTGGGGCCAGCAGGTGGCATAGTGGTTAAGGTGTTGACTCCAACATGGTTGATTGTGGCTCGAGTCCCGGACCAAGTGGCTTGATATTCACACTGGGTGCATGTGTGTGCGCATCCAAAATCCCAAAAGGAGAACGAAAGAGAAGGAATTGTTGCATGACCATCCCCACTGAGGGGTGACTTCTCACTTTCTGTCTCTCTGTCTTTGTCTCTCGGGTGAGCACATGTGCACTATAGCAAAAAATCTCTCAAACCAAAAAACCCCCAAAAACCAAAAAGCAAAAGCATATATGCTCTTGGTGAATTTTTGTCCTACGTAAAATGCAATTTATTTTTAAATCCACAAGATGATTAAGTTTATAGACTATAAAATGCTCTGATTACATTACATAAAACCAAGTACTGGAATGTTATTACATAAAAAGATAACCACATTTCTCTTTTTCACTTTATTTTAAAAACTAGAAGTGGCCGCTGGCAGGTGGCATCGTGGCTGAGACGCTGGGTTCTCACATGGCTCACTGTCATTTTGAGTCCCAAACTTGGTGACTTGATTTCTCACTTTCTGTTTCTCTGGTCAAATAAATAATAAATAAATAAATACCAACGAAATTAAATAAATAATTCTTTTTAAGAAATGGCTAGAAGGGAAAAGAACTACTAAAATAAAATACAGATTTTAACAGCCAGGGACATTACAAAGGAGGTGTCTAGGTTAAGCAATGACTAATTGGAAAGGTATTTATTAATTTGTGCATGCTCTCTGCCAGTAAGCACATAAAGCCACTTTCCTTTTTACAGACGTGCGTGGTGCTTCAGAGAGTGAGCGGATCTTTGATTTTGCACAGATTTTCAACATCATAACCAGAGCCAGATAAATTTAGGCCTTGGTCTCCTTGCAAGCATCACAGTCTTAAGAAAAACTTCCCTGAATTTTTTCTTTTCTCTATTGACCTGCTCCCAGACCACTCTTCTGACTTTCTTTCTTTCATTTTATTTTTTAAGAATTATTTTTAGTTAACTTTATTTATTTATTTATGGATTTAAATTTGACCAGAGAGGGACAGAGTATGTGTGTGTGAGAGAGAGAGAAAGTGAGAGAGCAAGCTGCCAGGTCTGAGACTCAAAGTGCTGTCGGTTATGTGGGAGTCCAGAGCCCTTAACCACTATGCTGGCTAAGGGCCCCTTGACTTTATTTCTAAGCTTTTCCATAGCTGTATCATCTCTTAGTCCTATTCATAGCTCGTCCCCCTAATGATGACACAGGTATTTTCCACCACCTCATGCCCCTCTACCTTATAATTTTTTCAGACCTGATATGTCTCCACAGACTTTTATGTTTAGATAGCCTACTTGTGGATAGCATTCCTGTAGGGCTCTTTTATTCTTAAGCAGAACTTAAGCACAGACCAAAATGAATATGTTTACAGCAAGTGTTAAAGTATTAAGAAAAAATCTGGAGTGTGTTGAAGTGTAGGTTGCTACTTGAAGTAAATGTTATCCTTAGGAAAGAAAGCGTGTGGACAGTTCGTTGGTTTGTTTCTTTTTTTTTTTTTTTTATACTGAAAGCACTTTGGGGTCAGAGAAAGATCAAGTCGGTGTGAAATCAAATGAAAATAATGAGAGTGTAGTAAGGGATTTGTATACGAGATAAAGATATAAAAATCAATAGGCTTTCTCTGTTCTGGCAAAAAGCACCTAAAAATGAAAGTGAAAAAAATGTTCCATGTTTGATATACCAACAATCTCTATAAAATATTTAGCAACCAAGATAACTAGACACAGGACTATAAAAATGTTATTGAAAAACATAAAACAAGAGCTGAACAAAGAGACACACGATGTTCTCGGATAGGGAGGCTTAACATCACAAAAGATCAATGTTATCTACATTAATAGATAAATTACAATTCTTGGTAACATTTCAAATGGGTTTTTATTTCTTAGGATTGCAAAAAATGATCCTAAGGTTAAATAGAAGGATAAAAATACTCATAAATAGAAGAGAAATTTTTCAAAATGAAAAGCCACTAAAAGTGACTGCTTCTCAAATATGGGACCCTACTGTAAAGCCATAAGCAAATTAATGGCATTGGTGACCGAATAGACTGAATAGAGCTCAGAAGAGCTGAAGGGAGAATTAATAGTAGAATTGAGTCCACAGTATTCACCTCAAATGTGTTTATTACATGCTTACTCTATACCAAGTTTTATTCCAAACAGAAAAATTAAGCTTTGTTTTTGGAGGGGAAAAGAATAGATTATTTAACAAGTGAAGTTGGCACCACTGACCATTCATGTGGAAAAAATTAAAATAAAACATCTCTCACATTATGGATACAAATGTATTTTAGTGTCAAATTATTATTTTTTATTTTAATTTAATTTATTATTATTCTTTAAATTTGACGAGAGAGAGAGAGAGAGAGAGAAAGAGAGAAAATGAGAAAGCAAGCAACCACGTCTGGGATTCAAACTGTGGTTGGTCATGTGGGAGTCTAGCGTCTTAACCACCACATCACCTGCTGGCCTCTGAAGTAGTGGTTTTAAAGAGTTAAAAGCATGATTCTCATACACACAAGGAGACTTCAAAAAGTTTGTGGAAAACTAAGAGTTTATTTGGGTACCAAAAATGTTTGAAATTGTTGCATAGTTTTGTTGTTGCTATTTGGCTAATGGGTGCATGTGCTTGCCAGAAAGAGAGTGAGGGAGAGAGAGAGAATGAGGGAGAGAGAGCAGGGGAGAGAGAGAGCGAACAAGAGAGAGAAAGTGAGAAAGCACCCCCTCCCCATGGAGGATGATCATGCCATGACCCCCCTCCTCCCTCTCTCCCTTTTTTCAGAACTTTGGGCTCGATGATCTATCAGGTAGTGTGGTGACTAAGGTGCAAGACTCCCACATGATGACCATAGTCCCAGTCCCAGAACTGGCAGCCTGAAAAAAATCACACACATACACACAAATAGATAGATAGATAAATAAATCAATAAGTAAATGAATGAATGAATGCTTAAAATAAGAATTTTGAGGTTGTATGCACACACAACTTGTGTGTTTCTCAAGCCACTGGGTCTGGACTCAAACCACGCGGTCGGATTCCAGCTGCCTTAACCACCATGCCATTGGCTGGCCCATGTAGTTTTTTCATAATATGCATTTTTCTGTTAACTTTTTGAAGATCCTCCTTCCCCTGTATAAACGAAATACAAGTCAAAGATTTAACTTACTAATGAGGAACTAGTAGACAATAAAGCTGTTCAAAGAGTGTTTGGAGAACAGAGACAAAGGAAAGGCTGAAACAAACTCAAGTTAGAGCTAAACTGGTAATGTCCTGTGGGGAATAAAACTGTAGCTTGAGTTATTTTCTCTATTGGACAAAAATAATCTGCCTTTTATTGGAGAAAGATCTACAAGTGAACGTGAAAACTCACCAAGTTTGTCCTAATCAACCATAACTAGCAAGTAAAAAATGGTACAGCCCATTGTCTCTAGGGCCAAGAGTTTAATCTTTGAGTGGACTCACTAGACAATGTTCTAGCATGATAGTGAAAGGATATGCAATCCTTCTTTTGTTGTATTTCCAAATTTTAGATAATTTTTCTTATTATAGATGGATTAAAGAATGAAATGTAGGGAACCAGCAGTTAGCGTAATGGCTATGTCGCTGGACTCCCACGTAGTCGACCGCGGTTTGTGTCCCGGACCCGGTGGCTTAAAACTCACGCCGGGCGCGTGTGCGTGCGTGCCCAAGATCCCGAGAGGAGAATGGAGGAGAAGGGATTGCGGCGTGACCATCCCCCCTGGGGGGTGATTTCTCGCTTTCTGTCTCTATGTCTCTCTCTGTCTGTCTGGCGAGCGCACGCGCCCTACAGTGAAAATCTCACAAAAAAAAAAAAAAAAAGAATGAAATGTAGACCATCAAACAGATAACTTTTTAAATAGCAGGTACATTAAAGAATTAAATATAAAATAAGAACATTTGTAAGAAAATCAGAGAGCAATATCTACATATTCTAGGGATGAGGAGATTTTAAATAAGACAAGAATCAGAAGGTATAAAAGAAAAGAAATACTCTGTAAAGTTAAAAACCATAGCCTTTTGTGTGGAAAAAGAAACCATAAGCAAAGGCAATAAATACAAAATAGATTTGAAAAAATATTTGTAATGTAGGGAATGAAGAGAGAGTCAATAGAAAAAGAACTCTTCCAGGCTGACAATAAACGTTCAATGAAAAAATGGGCAAAAGATTTTCAGAGGCAATTCAGGAGATAAAGAAGATGCTCAAATTCCCTACAGACAAAGAAACCACATATAAACCTAACAGCGAGATAGTCTTCTACCTGACGGAATGCCAGAACTTAAAGAATGTTATCTATTGCTGGTGAGCGTGCACAGGAAAAAAAAAATTCTTATATTCTGCTGATGAAAATGGGAACTGTAATTTTTTTGGGGAAAATAAATAGAAATAGCTATTAAAATAAAAAAAAGTATAGCTTGTTTTACCCAGCACATCTCACTGCTGAGAAACTGAAAGAAAGGGACCTGGTTTAAGATGTTCAAGGATGTTTATTACAGCATTAAGGGGGCAAAAATTGGAGACAACAGTGCATGCCTCTATCAATAGAGAAATAGTGAATAAATTATGAAATATTCATCTTATGCTAATATTATGCATCCGTTAAACTAAAAAAAAAAAAAAGAATTGAACTTATACTGGGTAACTGGAAGAGACGTCAGTAAGTTATTGTTGTATGAGAAAAATAATACCGAAAGGACCATAAATTATCTCATTTTTATAAAGCAAAAATGCAATCTCTACTACATACATTGTATACTCACACACGTATGTATACAGATGCTTACTTCTATAAACATTAAGAGACATGCAAAAGGATAAATATCCCAGATCGTTGCCATGAACAACCAGGAGGGAAGGAGAGAAAGAAATCTAAGCGAAATAGGGGGAAAACATGTCAAAAACAGCACAAGAAACCACCCTACTATGATCACATCTATGCATTAATGAAAATCAAATGCATGCATGTGTAAAAGGAAAGTTAATTTTTAAAAAAGTGTTCTGGTTCATGAGAGAACGATATCAATACAAAGAGCATGCATAGAATAAGGGCTGAGTGAGTGCAGGAGAGAGAATGCATAGTGACCCCGGACGCAAGTCTTAGCAGCTCTCTGGCCCTGTCAGAGAAAACGGGGTGGAGGGGGCAGTTCATGGCAGTGAACTCCGTAAGCTTTCACAAGCGGAGATTTCAAAGCTTTGGCATACTCTGGATATTCAAATCTGCTTTTCTCCCCCATCAAGGCTTAGACCCCAGAGACTGAGGAGGGATGAATTCCTTGCATAAATAGAGGTGGAAGGGACCAGCAGTTGGTGTAATGGCTATGTCGCTGAACTCCCATGTAGTCCACCATGGTTCGAGCCTCGGACCCAGTGGCTTAAACTCACACTGGGTGCGTGTGCGCATGTGCCCAAGATCCCGAGAGGAGAATGGAGGAGAAGGGATTGCAGCGTGTCCATCCCCCCCGGGGGGTGATTTCTCGCTTTCTGTCTCTGTCTCTCTCTGTCTTTCTGGTGATTGTATGCGCCCTATAGCAAAAACCTCTCCAAAAAAAAAAAAAAAAATAGAGGTGGACATTATTTTGGAGGAGGTGAGAAAGCAGAGATTCCAAGGAGGAGGAGTCAAAGAGGACGGCAGAACTAAAAGAGAGGATGGCTAAGCAATAGGGCAAAGCAGCCAGAGGACTCTTTAATACCGGATGCCTTGACTTGATTCTAATTTTTTTTTTCCTATAATGTCTCCCTGTCCTTGCCCCACATGTGTCTGTGAAAATAGCTGTACACAACCAGGGAAGAGATGGTGAAGCAGCAGGCTGGATATCAAGGTGGGCTGGTGGAGTAGAATGAGGTAGGCTGGTATTAATAGTCCTTCGATTCTCTAAAAGTGTCATGGAAGGTCTGGAATGAGTCAGAGAACAACGTGAGTTTCTATTTCTTTGGGTGAAACAGTCTTTTTGTGAGATTTCTATGCATGTCCTTTAGTGAAATAGCTCAGTGCTTCGCTAGGACATGATTCATGACAGCTCGACCCAGAAATGATGATGGATCATTTGCTCAAAACTAGGAAGTTCCTTCTCCATGTGTCTTCTCAACTGGTTGAAAAGCGACAACATTGGAAGAAATTTTACATGTTCAGAGACAGAACCTTAGCGTCCTTGGTAAGTAACTTGAGAACAACAGGTTCAAGCAGAAACGTTTTCTGAAAAACTGGCTGATGTTCCAAGCATCCCCTGCCTCCTCCCAGTTTTGAAACTGTACCTCCTCAGGCAACTTATTTTAGGTTTTAAACAATTCCAGTCGACCCAAACCACCACGGAAACAGTAATTTTGGACACCTTATTCCTTCCAGCTGACTATTCCTTTTACCCCACTTCTTTCTTCTTTCCTTTCTTCTTTTCTGTGGCAGATGCTGTGACATCCCTGGGATATAACTAATAATGGGCCCCTGTGGTTCTTGTATTCATAGAGTTTATACCCTGCGGAAGGAGGCAAGTCATTATTCAAATCATGGATTACAATTGTGGCAAATACTGGGAAGAAGTATGTGGGTGCCCGTGAGCTAGGACAGGGAATATGGAATGGAGGAGAAGGGGTGAGCAGTGAGGCTGTATTCCATGGACACCTCATCCATCCTATTTTCTACAGAAACCTTAGGAAAATAAGGTGAAAGATTGGAACGTGGAGAGGGATCAGAGAGGGGCTAAATGGATAGAGATGGAGTGGCGAGAAACAACGTAAGAATGTAAAGATTAGGTTGCTGTGTTGTCCAGGACTACTCCATAAAGAGTTGTGCCTTTAGAGTGACCAGCACTCAGTAACTTTTTAATTTTTTTTTAATTGAGAGATTTTTTGCTATAAGGTGCATGTGCTTGCTGGAGAGACAGAGAAACAGAGAGACCAACAGCAAGAAGTCACCCCCTCGGGGGGGGGATGGCCATGCACAATCCCTTCTCCTCCAGTTTCCTCTTGGGATTTTGGACATGTATGCACATTGGCTAATGTGAGGTGGTTTTTTTTTTTTTTTCCCAGTGGGAATTTTAAGTCACCAGATCTAGGACTCGAACCGTGGTTGACTATGTGGGAGTCCAGCGATGCAACCATTATTCCCTCTGTGGGTCCCTCAGTTACTTTTTCTACAGTTGAACATAATGACCAAGCCTCTTGTGTCTGGGAGGTGATCTACTGTTGTTGGGGCCCGTGTGTATTAAGCTCCGAATTTACTTCAGTTACCATGTACGTTTCTCACATACAGCTCAGCAAGCTTGGTGTTATGACTACCCTTTACAGAATGAATAAATTTCATATATTTAAATTCCTTTTTATTTTGGTCTTGTCTTGATTGCTTGGTTAGCAACTGGCCTTTTGCAGTGCTGATGGAGCAAGAAGTGGAGGGAGAATTGCAAGAGACCTGTCTTCATCTCTTCTGTGTAAATACACCAGAACACCCGAGATAAGGTGATCTATAAAGAAAAGAGATTATTTAGCTCACTCTCCTACTGGTTGCCAAGTCCAAGAACATGGTGATGGCCCTTGGCACCCATACAAAGAGAGAGCTGAAGCAGCAGCTGAGCTTACTTTACAACAACTCACTTTCTCAGGAGCTAACCCATTTCAGAGAGCAAGAACTCTAGAAAACCCTCCCACTAGGCATCATTGATCTGTTCACATGGGCAGTCCCTGGTGATCAAACATCAACTACTAGACTCCACCTTCTGAAGGTCCTACCACCTCTCCACAACTGGGCTTAAGTTTCCAGCACATGAACCTCTGGAGAACAAAACATACCAGATTATACCAAGGCTACACTGGGTTATACAATAAAGAATATAGATGCCTGGGGAGAAATATCTCAGAGTGGGGAGGAAAAGCTGGTCAAAGTGGAGGATGTCCAGATAGGACAGGATTTTGAGCTGGGTGAAAGATTGCAACAGAAGTAGCCAGGCATCATCTTCACAGAGACACAAGGGATGTTTAGGGTTTCTCAGTGTGGTCAGCCAGCGGACCAGCCCTTTTCCCCTGTGTCTCTATCATGCAAAGTCTGCATTACTTTTCAAGGCCTTTGGATTTGAGGCTTAGGATGCTGAGATTTGCCTTACAGGGGGCACAGAAGGCTAGTCTTATTTGAACAGATGAGGAAACTGAGGTTTAAGATGGCGTAAGTAGGAGCCAGAAGGTGGTGTGGTGGTTAAGACATTGGATTCCCAAATGGCTGACTGCAATTTGAGTCCTGGTCCTGGCAGCCTGCTTTCTCATTTTCTCTCTCTGGTGAGCACACAAGCCATGTATCAAACTAAAAAATATGAAATAAATATAAATGAATGGAATGGAATGAAATGAAATAGTTAATTCTTAAAAAAAAAAAAAGTGGCTTAAGTAACTTTCCAAGTCATTTTACCACTCTGCCTTTCATTTTCTCCCCTGTAAAAGGTGGGGACGGATGGACTTAGCTATTTCTGTGTTTGATTCAAGCTCTCAAATTCTTTAGAGAACAAGCTGATTCTTTTCCCAGGGGCTAGGTGAGCAGCTCTACCTGGGTGCTTTTCTTTTCTTTTTTTCTTTCCTAGCAGCTGCCACCACAGGAGCTGGAAATAACCGAGACACTGAATTAGAGAAGCGTTCACCCTCAGTTGGCCTGGGAGTCAGAGTCCTGCCTCTGTGATCTGTCGGGAGAGAACAGCAGTGGGAATTTTAAGTCACCAGATCTAGGACTCGAACCGTGGTTGACTATGTGGGAGTCCAGCGATGCAACCATTATTCCCTCTGTGGGTCCCTCAGTTACTTTTTCTACAGTTGAACATAATGACCAAGCCTCTTGTGTCTGGGAGGTGATCTACTGTTGTTGGGGCCCGTGTGTATTAAGCTCCGAATTTACTTCAGTTACCATGTACGTTTCTCACATACAGCTCAGCAAGCTTGGTGTTATGACTACCCTTTACAGAATGAATAAATTTCATATATTTAAATTCCTTTTTATTTTGGTCTTGTCTTGATTGCTTGGTTAGCAACTGGCCTTTTGCAGTGCTGATGGAGCAAGAAGTGGAGGGAGAATTGCAAGAGACCTGTCTTCATCTCTTCTGTGTAAATACACCAGAACACCCGAGATAAGGTGATCTATAAAGAAAAGAGATTATTTAGCTCACTCTCCTACTGGTTGCCAAGTCCAAGAACATGGTGATGGCCCTTGGCACCCATACAAAGAGAGAGCTGAAGCAGCAGCTGAGCTTACTTTACAACAACTCACTTTCTCAGGAGCTAACCCATTTCAGAGAGCAAGAACTCTAGAAAACCCTCCCACTAGGCATCATTGATCTGTTCACATGGGCAGTCCCTGGTGATCAAACATCAACTACTAGACTCCACCTTCTGAAGGTCCTACCACCTCTCCACAACTGGGCTTAAGTTTCCAGCACATGAACCTCTGGAGAACAAAACATACCAGATTATACCAAGGCTACACTGGGTTATACAATAAAGAATATAGATGCCTGGGGAGAAATATCTCAGAGTGGGGAGGAAAAGCTGGTCAAAGTGGAGGATGTCCAGATAGGACAGGATTTTGAGCTGGGTGAAAGATTGCAACAGAAGTAGCCAGGCATCATCTTCACAGAGACACAAGGGATGTTTAGGGTTTCTCAGTGTGGTCAGCCAGCGGACCAGCCCTTTTCCCCTGTGTCTCTATCATGCAAAGTCTGCATTACTTTTCAAGGCCTTTGGATTTGAGGCTTAGGATGCTGAGATTTGCCTTACAGGGGGCACAGAAGGCTAGTCTTATTTGAACAGATGAGGAAACTGAGGTTTAAGATGGCGTAAGTAGGAGCCAGAAGGTGGTGTGGTGGTTAAGACATTGGATTCCCAAATGGCTGACTGCAATTTGAGTCCTGGTCCTGGCAGCCTGCTTTCTCATTTTCTCTCTCTGGTGAGCACACAAGCCATGTATCAAACTAAAAAATATGAAATAAATATAAATGAATGGAATGGAATGAAATGAAATAGTTAATTCTTAAAAAAAAAAAAAGTGGCTTAAGTAACTTTCCAAGTCATTTTACCACTCTGCCTTTCATTTTCTCCCCTGTAAAAGGTGGGGACGGATGGACTTAGCTATTTCTGTGTTTGATTCAAGCTCTCAAATTCTTTAGAGAACAAGCTGATTCTTTTCCCAGGGGCTAGGTGAGCAGCTCTACCTGGGTGCTTTTCTTTTCTTTTTTTCTTTCCTAGCAGCTGCCACCACAGGAGCTGGAAATAACCGAGACACTGAATTAGAGAAGCGTTCACCCTCAGTTGGCCTGGGAGTCAGAGTCCTGCCTCTGTGATCTGTCGGGAGAGAACAGCTCTGAACAAGCTCTTTCTTCTCAGGAGACCCTGCTCTCCCCTGGTGGCCTGATTTGGGCTGGCAGAGGCAGGCCTGACACTTCGCCATCTCCAGGGCCTCGCGGGGCAAAGGCACTGATTGCTGTCAGAGGAACTTGACAACATTTTGATTTTCTTGCCATTAAAAGATAGAATACATGCTTTCTCACAAAGCTTCCTTAAAATAACATTGCTTTTCTGATTTTAAAAGTAATACATGCTTACTCTACTCATAGTATTTGGTGTATGCAGTTTCTGTCATTGTTCTCTGCCCACTTTCATTCCAATCATTCATTTAACATGTAATTACTGGGGCCAGCAGGTGGTGTGATGGTTAAGGTACTGGACTCCCACATGGCTGACCATGGTTCGAGTTCCGGATCTGGCAGCTTGTTCTCTCACTCTCCCCTCTCCCATCTCTGTCTGTCTCTGCTCAAATAAAAAATAATAATAATAAATAAAATAAAAAAGTAATTATTAATATTGTGTATATGTTATGTGCCAGGCACTGTGCTTGGATAAAACAGTGAATAAGATGGAGATATTTCAGCCCTAATCAGGTATATACCAAGTTTACTATGTTAAAAACATTACTATTGTGCTATAAATGTGTTTAACATCTTGCTGTCATGGGACCAACAGATGGTATAATGGTTACGTTGCTGGCCTTCCATGTAGTCCACCATGATTCAAGTCTTGGACCAGGCAACTTACAATTCATGCTGGGAGCGTGTTTGCCCAAAATCCTGAGAGGAGAATGTAGGAGAAGGGATTGTGGCATGGCCATCCCCCCGGGGAGTGAGTTCTCTCTTTCTGTCTCTAATATATATTTTTATGTATATATATAAATCTCTCTAAAATATAAACATATATATATACACACACACAAACACACATATATATATCTTGTTCTCTTTACTTAACACTAGTCACTTGTGTGTTCTGATGTGTTATCTGATCTTTGAAAACATCAGTGGTGATCATGCATGTATTGCCTCTTCTGGATGCTCCATCATTTCTCTAACCCCTACAGCTGAATGAGTCAGTCTCTCTTTTTACAGATGTACATTTCTTGATTTTTTTTCCCCTCAGGATGAACATCAGAGCAAGCTGTCCCAAACAATGCCTTTCCCCAGAGGAATTTGCAGTTTGGGACCAGTGAGAGTAACAGCTGGGATGTTGGGAAAGTCATGGCCCTTTTTTGCATAGAAAAACATAGAAAAGTTCTAATGACTTCCCAGACAACCTAATGGTACTTCCATTCTGGGGGTGGAGATAAGAGATTTCAGAGGGCTCTTGTCAAGCCGGAGTGGGAGAAAATGAGACTGAAAGATAGATATTAGCATGTGTGTGTGCATGAGTGCATGCATGCATGTGTGTGTGTGTGTGTGTGTGTGTGTGTGAAAGAGAGAAAGAAAGGGAGATGAGAGAAAGAGGGACAGAGAAAGGAGAGAGGGACAGTGGGGGGTGGGGTGGGGAATAACTCAATCTTGGATCCCACTGGAGTCATTAATTTAAAAAAAGAAAAAAAGAATTACTGTTACCCTTACTAAGACAAATATTCATGATGGTAAGATATAAACAACTAATTATCATGGACCCCTGCTTGAGGAAGAAAAGGTTGAAGAACAGACTTGAAAACTGTAGCACTCCTGGATTTGGTCCTGATCAGAAGTCAGCAGCTCTGATTTCTTGGTTTCAGGGGCTTAATTCTGCCTCTGCTTTGCCTACCCGTTTGCCTATATAGAGAAATAAGTTGGGAAAAAACTAGTATTTTGCATTTGGCAAGACAGGGTTCTATATGTGCAAGCCAAGTGTTCAGATACTTGCTTCTGTCACATATTCTGACCTGTCAATGTACATAGCCCCCATGTCACAGGTGTCTCCCTGGAGAGCTGTCAGCAGCCATATAACTAGAAGGGCATCCGGGAAGGCCCATTATTTTTGTGTGTGCCCACCCCATTTCTTTGAATGTAAAATGAGATTTTTGACTATCAAATTACCTAAGAAGTCCTGTAATGCATCCCGGCTAGTTGAAATCCCTTAATCATGTAGAGTTTTATGAAGCTGTAGGACTGTAAGGCAGAGGAAAGAAAATCCCCTCTGATGTGAGAGGGGGGAAAAATGACAGGTCAGAAGCTTCTAGGCAGCCTGGGGAGAATCAGGCATTTCGAACGTGTAACGGCTTGTGGGAGAGGATTAGGTATCTGATCTCTCAGAGCGAACATGTAGGAGCAGCTGTATCATGCCAGCATCAAAAGCTGTCAGGCAGCTCTGTGACTAGACCCACCCCGGGAATGTCACGGCACTAATGAGTTCCATTCACTCCTGAAATAATATCAGCTTCTTGGTGAAGCCAAGGTATTTGATCCTCTTTTCCCATTGTCATCAGGGGACTGCACTGTGTCGTCTGGAAAAGGCATGGCGACTCCCAACCAAGTGGTGAGGCTGCGGATGTTTGTCTCTGTGGCTCTTTGCATTTCCCACTTCCCATTGTTGGTGCTTTTCAGGGTGCCTGTACCCTGATAGACCCTGTGCCCTGGGTCTGCGATTTCAGGTTTCGCAGAGGAATAGGCCTGGGGCCTTGCCCCAGCTTAATGGACTCATTCTTGCCTCCTACTGGGGGTGGAAGAGAGTCCATCCATGTTGACTCATCACATTCTATATTTTAGGTTGGTAAGTGGCTCATTGGCCAGGAACTAATATCTTTTTTTAAAAATTTTACTTATTTATTCATTTATTTTTGATTTGACACACACACACACACACA
>NW_006159548.1:4932857-4937226 GCF_000334495.1 Tupaia belangeri chinensis | reverse complement strand
GGAGGGAGAGAGAAAAGGAGGGCAAGTGAGAAAGCAAGCCACCAGGTCTCAGACTCGAACCGTGGTCAGCCATCATGTGGGTGTGTCCAGTGCCTTAACCACCATGCCACCTGCTGGTCCCCAGAACTAATATCTTTTATGTTACAACTCTTTCCGTTGAAAATTCCAAACCTAACTCAAACTGTTGTAAACAAATGGGAAATTCACTGTTTTATTTAGTGAAGGATTCATGGTAGACTTTTAACCAAGGTTAAATGTAGGGATAAAAATAATGTTACTTGGGCCAGCGGATAGCATGTTGGTTAAGGCAGATGTATCCCACATAGCTAACTGCATGATTTGAGTCCAGAACCCAGTGGTTTGAAAATCATGCCAGGTGCATGTATGTGTGTGTGCCCAAAATCCTGACAGGAGGATAGAAGAAAAGCAACTGTGTCATGCCATTCCTCTCGGGGTGCTTTCTCACTTTCCATTTCTCCCTCTTTCTCTCTGTGTCTCTTTGGTAAGCATATGTGCTCTCTAGCAAATTTTAAAAAATATATAATGTCACTAAAGAAATATCACAAGAAGGGCTGGATACAGCCAGAACAAAATAATAGATGTCTATCTATGTCTACTATATACCACAAAATTACAATAAACAAGACAGGTATGTTTAAGTGTAGTGAGCACCCTCATAACATTGCAATAGTGATATGACATGAAAAATGTTAAGCTGGAGAACTACTGCGTACTATAGAGCACATAGGAGGGGCACTCAGCTAAATTAAGAGCTGAGTAGGATCCAAGAACCCTTTACAGGTAAAAGTTATTTAAATAAAGTATGTGTTAGAGTTAGATGAGGGGATTAATGAGGGGGGGACTAAGGAGAGAGGATGATAAATGTCTTTCTCACATGAAACTGCCAGGTCATCTATCTAAGAAAGATGGTGTTTTCTAAACAAGAAATAATGACTCATCGTGTGAAAGGTATAAACATAAAGAAATAAAGACTATGCCAGGAAATTCATGATATATAGATGCCATTTCTCTTCCCTTCCATGTGCTGTTAAGAAAATAAACAGCCAAGCTCCTAAGTGGGTCCTACTCTCAGTGATGAAAGAGAGTTAACAAACTGAGCACCAATCATGGGTCACAAGCATTTCTTACATTAGCTCATTGAATCCTCACCACCATTCCACAAGGTCAGTATTATTTCCAATTTATACACATATAAAATAAAGGAACTACAACCAAAACAAGCTAGCAAACAAAAAACCCTGAGGATTCAGAGATTTGAACACTTTACTTATGGTCAAAGCGTAAGCATAAGAGTGAGGATTCAGGGGACCAGGTGATGGTGTAATGGTTATGTCACTGGACTCCCATGTAGTTGACCGCAGTTCGAGTCCCAGACCCGGAAGCTTAAACCTCACTCGGGTGCATGGGCATGCGTATGCATATGTGCCCAAAATCCAGAGAGGAGAATGGAAGAGATGGAATTGTAGTGTGGCTATCCCCACTGGGAGGTGAGTTCTCATTTTCGAAGAATGATTTTCTTAGGTGTTTTCTAAACAAGAAATAGTGACTCATTGTGTGAAAGGTGTAAACATGAAGAGAAAGAGACTGAGCCAGGAAGATAAAGACTTGTCCCTCTGGCAAGTGCACATGCTCTATAGCAAAAATCTCTTTCAAAAAAGAAAAAAAAAAAGAGTGAGGATTCAAATGCGGGAGTGCTTGGCTTCTGGATACTCATTCCGTTATTATGCCTTCTGAGAAATATTCTGTTTACTGGAGTCTTTTTGGAACCGACTCTTTATCTCAGTTGTTCAACCTGAGATTCTAATAATAAAAATGGAAATTCTGGCAGGCAGAGAGTCATTTTGGTATTTTGGGAAAGTCAGTTGGAAAGGTACCCACCTGTTCAGTCACAACAGTGACCAGTGTCACTTGCTGTATTCACTGTCTTCTGGCAAGAGATTTCTGGCACGAGTTCTCAATTTGTGTGCCACGGTTTTTTCCTCAGTGTGGTCAACTGAATGCTTCACTCCCTGCTACCAGAATTGTGCATCCACTTGTTCGCCGTGGCTTCATGATGGGTGGCTTGTACCTTCTCCTCCTCCCTTACCTTAATTTTTGACATTGGCCACGTGCCTGGCCTTCGTCATTGAGCTGCAGTCAGACGTGAGATGAGCAGATGCTTGACATGTGTTTGTGCCTTGGGCTTGCTTTCCTTGAATCCGGTGACCTGCCACAGGATGAGCATGTTCCTCTTGCCTGTGCCCCCAAATGTGACGTGGGGAGCAGACCTACGACTCAGTCTGGAGCACGAACCAGAGCTGCCAGCTGGACTCAGCCTGCAGTGGCCCAAGAGTGGCTGCCCTATTATCCCACAGCAAGTGAACAAACGCTTGTAACTGTGAACTGCTGAGATCTGCAGTGCATCGTCACATGGCATTAGCATAGATGTAGCGGACTACCTCAATCTGTGAATGCTTCCTTGTACCCGGCTCAGTTTCCTCACCATCTTGATGCTATCAGCCAGATGTAACTTGAAGCTGAGAAGGTAGGATACACACAGAGGAGAATATAACTATTATTACTTACAGTTAGGATGACATTGAAAATCCACTGGAAGCTTCCCAGAGTGTGTGAGAACTCGGTTTCATGAGTTTAAAAGGGAGCAAAATACAAACAATAAAGAGGGCAAGTGGGTGGTGTGGAAATTAAGGCAGCTGGATCCCACATGACTGGCTGCGTGTTGAGCCCTGGACCAGAGGGCTTGAAACACAGGGTATGTATTACGTGCATGCCCAAAATCCCAAGAGGAGAATGGGGGAGAAGGGATTGTGGCATGGCCATCTACTGGGGGGAGGCAGGTTGACTTCTCACTTTCACTCCCCCTCTGTCTCTCTCCAGCAAGCACATGTACCCTATAGCAAAAGAAAAAACAATAGAGAGCTCTTCTAGAATGGTGGCTCTCTGCTATAGTGAGGAAACGATTGGTAACTCCGTGAGTTTTATAGATCTGGTGAGAGATTTTTCAGGCATAGAAATGATGATGTCCTAATATTTCTGACTGTTGTTGCTTTGAGGCTTTTAATCCTTCATTCTATGTGCACAAAAATTCTTAGATTCCTAAGTTCACTATGAAAACAAAAAAAAGGCAAGCATTTTTCCTCCAGCATAAGGTGTTTAGAAGTTGTCGCAAAGGCTATTAGTAGTTCTAAGAATTAAGCAGAAATTTCCACTTCTCTTTTTTTTTTTAGAATTATTTATTTCATTGTATTTGTTGTTATTATTTTAATTTGACCCGAGAAAGAGAGAGAAAGAGTGAGGAAAAGTGAGAAAACAAGCTGCCAGTTTTGGGATTCGAACTGTTGTCAACTATGTGGGAGTGCAGCACCTAAATCATCATGCCACCTCCACTTTTTTTCTTTTTAATTAAAAAATTATTATTATTATAATTTTTTTTTTTTTTTTTGTGAGAAAGAGAGAAAGAGAAAGCATCCCCTCCTCCCGGGGGGATGGCCATGCTGCGGTCCTTTCTCCTCTATTCTCCTTTGGGAATTTTGGGCATGTACACACACTCCCAGCATATATTTGAAGCTGCTGCGTCCAGGAATCAAACAGCACAGTTGACAATGTGGGATCCAGTGCCTTAACCACCACACCTCCTGCTGGCTCCTCCACTTCTTATTTTACCCAAAATAATGCAATCATGATTGTGGAGGCAAATGCTTGTATTGCCTAGAAGTTAAGTATGGAAGCTTTTCTGTGCTCAATTTTCTGTTCAGATTGTTAGTTTATAAGCACTCAAAGTATTGTTGTTTGCTTTTAACGTATCTTGAAACATGTCAAGCAAACTGTATTTTATTCATCCATTTAACAAATATATCATATTCCTTCCTAAACCAACTACTACGCTAGGTATTACGTATGCAGTTATGAAGAGAAGTGATGTAGCGTTTGTCCACAAAATGCTTAAGGAGGTTTTTTCTTTTTGGTTTTTATTTTTATTTTTATTTTTTTTTGAGAGGCTTTTTTTGTTATAGGGCATGTGCGCTTGCCAGAAAAACAGAGAGAGACAGAGACACAGAAAGAGAGAAATCACCCCCCCGGGGGGATGGCCATGTCACAATCCCTTCTCCTCCATTCTCCTCTTGGGATCTTGGGCACACACGCACGTGTGCCTGGCATGAGTTTAAGCCACTAGGTCCGGGACTCAAACCGCAGTTGACTACATGGGAGTCCAGCAACATAGCCATTACGTTAAATGCTGGTCCTGCTTAAGGAGGTTTTAACTCTCATTTCCCATTAAAATATTGCTAAAGGGCAAGTAGTTTGTGCGGTTGTTAAGGTGGGTGGTTCCTACATGGCTGAGTGGGTT
>NW_006159548.1:4931730-4932833 GCF_000334495.1 Tupaia belangeri chinensis | reverse complement strand
TCAGCAGTTTGAGAAACACGTGGATTCCTATGAATGTGTGCCCAAAATCTTGAAAGGAGTGAATAATGCAGAGGAAGAGATTGTGATATGACCATGTCTCATGGGGCTTGCTTCTTGTCTTTCTCTGGATAGTGTTTGCACACTAAGGCTATATGTATACACACACACATAAATATATGTATATATATGTATATATGTGTGTGTGTATGTATATATATAATTAATATTATAATCACAAGAAGCATTAAAAAATATAGCTCTTATGGGGTCAGAAGGTAACATGGTGGGTAAGATGCTGGACTCCCACATGGCTGACTGGTTCAAGTCCCAGACCTGGTAGCTTGCTTTTTCACTTTCTCTCTCTCTACCTCTTTTCTCTCTCACTCTGTCTCTCTCTGGTGAAAACAGAGCCCTATAATAAAGTTTTATAAAATAATAATGATAGTAAATAAAATTAAATAACAATTCTTTGAAAAAGAAACGTCGGTCTTAGGCCTTACCCCCATAGAGCTCTGATCCCATTGGAATGGGAGAAGGCCTGGGTATCAGTGTTTGAAAGGCTGCCAGGCTTCTGCTATGTGGGCTGGATTGACGCCTGCAGCTTAGCGAACAGTGAGCCTTTCTTGCATGTTACTCTGGGTGAGGTGCTATACTAAGCACTTTATGTGTGGCAATTTACTTTGTGTCCCCAGAGTCCAATCAGGGTGGCTATGGCAAAGCTTATTCACTCTGTGGGTGATAGGTAACTTTTGTAAAGCACCCAGAGTACACAACAGAGCCAGGGTTCTCACACACCATCATAACCCCTGTGCTGCAATGTCTTTGAGACAGAGTTTATATGGAACATATGAAAATAATTAAAATAAAATGTTAATACATTAAGAGCTTGGAGAAATTCAAACCAATCAGAAACCATATGAAGCATTTCTGATGTAATCTACGCAGAAGTATAAAATGATTTTCTAAGATTTTGTTTTTCATTTTGCAGGAATTCCATCAGTTTGGAAGTTTAAGTTTTCATCTGCAAACTAACTTCTTTCCTCCCTTCTTCCTCCCTTTCTCTCCCTCTCTTCTTCCTTTCCTCTTTCCTTCTCTTTCTCTTT
>NW_006159548.1:4913200-4931699 GCF_000334495.1 Tupaia belangeri chinensis | reverse complement strand
CAGCAGTAAGCCTGTACTGGAGAAATTGATTGGGCTATAGATTTTTTTTTTCTGTGCCAGAGTGCATGTGCATGAGAGAAAGAGAGAGACAGAGAGAGCGAGAGGGTGCATGACCTCACTGGGGCCTGCCACGCCATTTCTCCATCCTGTCAGGGTTCCAGGCATGCACCCTCATGCCATTCAAGCCACTGAGGCCAAGATGTGAACTTCGGTCTGCCCTGTGGGAATCAGCTTACTCTGCGCTGAGTGTAACCTCGGCTGTGGGGCTGGTCCAGCCAATGGCAGATATCGAGTGACTTTCTGCGTGCGTGACTGCCCATGCACCCTGCTCGTTCTCTTACCAGATGTGGTCCCTGAAAAGCTCCTCCACACAACTCTTGATTGGAGAAGCTTTCAAGTCATCCTATAAATTCTCTGGCTAAAGCTGATCAAGCTGCTTTCTCAAATTTAATATTATTTTGCCTGATGATTTCAGGTAAGAATGAGGCTCACAATTCTCTTCCTCACATATTCCTGTGTTAAAGGAATTGAGAGCTGTCAGCATTTTCCAAAACCAAATGCAGAACAGCAAAGTGCTCTGAAAAATAAGTGTTAAAACTTTTTCGAAGGGGTGTTTGTGGAGCAGAAGTGTGAGCCGTGATCATGCTTTGGTTCTCAGCCCTGCACGCTGCCCCATCTGTTGATGTACGAATACGAGGGGAAACAAAGGGACATATGCTTCAGTGGCTATGTGGAGCCAGCATTCGTTTTACTGCCATACCCTTGTCACTAAGCCTGCCAGTCCTTGTTTCCAGACAGAAGTGTCAAATATATGTCAAGCTGTTGTCATCCAAGATGGGACTATATCTTTTAAAGCACTGTGGACAAATGTTTTTCCATCAGCTGCTGGCTAAACATTTTGAAGCTACATAATCTATGCATGAACATGGACACATGCGAGGAATCACACGCAGGGTAAACAGTGTTGCCGACCTGTCTGCACTGTGACTGTCTTAGAGCAGTCCTGTGGAAAAGAAAGTTCAAGTTCAATCAATAGATTCAAATTATTCTCTGCTTTCACCTTCCCTTTCAATGGAATAAAGAAAATCTGCAGTTCCACCTTCTTTCTCTCTTTTTTTTTTTAAAGAGAGATTTTTTGCTATAGGATGCATGTGCCTGCCAGAGACATAGAGAGAGACATAGAGAAAGAGAGAAATCACTCCGGGGGTGAGGGTGGGGGATGGTCATGCTGTAATCCCTTCTCTTCCATTTTTTCCTTGGGATTTTGTGCATGCACGTACATGTGCCTTGTGTGAATTTCAAACTGTCAGGTCTGGGACTCGAACCCCATTCAGCCATATGGAAGTTCAGCACCTCAACCACTACACCACCTGATGGCTGTTCCACCTTCTTTCTTCAGCCTTGCAATTTCATTTGAGGTTAACAAAGCTGCAGCCTTCTCCTTCACCTTCTCCTTCTCCTCTTCATCCTCCTCCTCCATCTCCCTTTTCCTCTTCCTCTTCTTCTTTCTTTTCTTCTTTTTCTTCATTGTCTTCTTCTCCTTCTCCTTAGTCTAAAGTTTTTACCATAGGACATGTGAGCTCACTAGGGAGGAGAGAGACAGAGACAGGCAAAGTGAGAAATTACTCCATGGGGAGGATGGTCATACCACAATCCCTTCTCCTCCCTTTTCCTCTCATGCACCTGGCATGAGTTTCAAGACACTGGGTTCGAGACTCGAAGCACCATCCAGCCACCTTAACCGCCACTCCACCTGTTGGCCCACAAAGCCTGTTTCTTAAGAGAATTACAAATACCCCTTGATTTACACCTTTGGCAATCTGTCATTAAGTCAAAAACATAAGTTGAAAATGTGCCATAAGTTGAAATTTATCTTACGATTTCTTCTGAGTATGTGTTGTATTCACACCATCCTGAAGTCGACAAATCTTAAGTTGAACCACTGTAAATCAGGGAGCATCTGTATCTTCTTGTTACCCTCCCTAGCAAAACTATTCCTAATTTTTCTTTAATTCATAGACAACGTGGCCGTTTCTCTGCTCTGTCCTTTATAGTGATGATAGTGCTGAGATGATGGGAGGGACAGCAGTAGAGAAGTTTCCCAGCAGACGTCAACACGGAAAGCTTTCTATGAGAAAATGCTACCATAGCAAGCTTTATCCTGGGCAGGTAGAGAAGTTCCTACTCACTTCTGCAAACTCTTTGTAACAAGCTGCATTTGTCCCTAAGACCCTGTGAATGCTGGTGGTGAAAGTTTTCCAGAGGATTCTCTAGAAGCAGTAGAATTTCCTTATTTGACTGTGGTTTCATTAGATCAGTAAATAGCATTTTCCAATCTAGAGTCTTTCCCTCACCATTAATTATTTTTTCCTTCCTCCTTGCCCACGTCTATGCCATGTCTTTTATGGTCATTATACCTCGACTTTCTGTTAGTACCTGGACTCTCTGTTAGTACCTTTTAGAACTTCGGGCAGAGCAAAACAAAAATAGGAGCACCTAGCAAATACCTGGCAAAAGAGTCATCAGTACATTAAAAATCAATCAACTAAGCCATGAAGTTGAGGATGGAGATAGATATGGAAAGTATATCTGACCTGTAGCATCACATTCGATCAGTAAATATTGTTACCAAATACATGATTGCACTTACTTCTAACTTCTATTGATGCTGCAGTTTATGTAAATTTAATTTTCTCAACTTAATGCTGGAAGTTTATAATTAAGCCTATTGTCATCTTGTATTTAAGGATGCCTATTTCCACACCCTCAGATAAGAAGAGAACATCTTTTTTTTTTAAAAAAAGAATGATTTATTTGGGACCAGCAAATGACATAATGATTACATTGCTAGACTCCCATGTAATTGATCATGGATCGAGTCCCAGACTCAGCAGCGTAAAACTCACACCGGGGATGTGTATGTATGTGTGTGTGTATACATACCCAAAACCCCAAGAGGAGAATGGAGAGATTGCAATGTGGGTGATTTCTCACTTTCTATCTGTTTCTCCAATGAGCACATATGCCCTATGGCAAAAATTTCACTTAAAAATTATTAATTTAATTTTATTTATTATCATTTTAAAAATTTGACCAAAGAGGGAGAGAGGAAAAGTGAGAAGGCAAGCTACTAGATCCAGGACTCAAACTGCAGTTGGCCATGTGGGAGTCCAGCACCTCAACCATCTTGCCACCTGCTGCCCCCAAGAAGAGAATATCTTATAGTCTTACTTTGTACAGGCCCTTCAGTATCTTCCTCCATCCCCATCATCAATACCACCATCGCTGATTTTGTCATTGTTACCATTTATTAAGCGACAGATAGCATGTCCTAGGCATTACATGAGCACTTAAAATTATTTCATTTAATGTTCACACACTCTTCCGAGGTGCATAGTATTTCTCTTCTGTAGGTGAGAAAATACAAGCTTATAAAGGGTAAGCAGTATGTCATCAAAAAACATTTAAAACATGAGAGAGCTGGGATTTGAACTTGAAAACATCCCCATGGCCAAACAGCTGCATCAAAGGGGGCAAAGTCAGTTAGCATGATGGCTATGTTGCTCGACTCCATGTAGCCGGCCATGGTTCGAGTCCTGGACCCGGTGGCTTAAACTCAGGCCAGGCGCTTGTGCGTGTGTGCCCAAGATCCCGAGAGGAGAATGGAGGAGAAGGGATTGCGGTGTGGCCATGCCCACTGTGGGGTGATTTCTCGCTTCCTGTCTGTCTCTATCTTTCTGGCAAGTGTATGTGCCCTATAGCAAAAACCTCTCTGGGGGAGGGGGGCAAAGTCAAGATGGCTGGTCAGAGTCACACCATGAGAATGTCAGGATAGCCACAAGATGTGAGCTGTAAGGGGTGTTTTCCAGGGTGCAAGGAAAATGTTTCTGTGCTGGTGATTAATTTAAAGCTATTATATTTGCTATTTACAAAATAACTATTAGAAAGAATTTGAATACATTACTTGAAAAGATACAAAGAAAGCTCGGAAAGGTGAAGGTTCTATTTGCATGGATGTTTTTGCAAACTGGAGCAAGCATTCAATATCCTAAATCCTTCCAACGTTCCAGCATTATGCACAACAGAATATAGCAGAAACAATTTATGTTTCTAATAGACACAGCAAACCTAGCTATGTGTGGAAAGCTAATGGTGTCCTTGTTTCAATGCTGGGCTGGAAATTAATTTCACCAAACATTACACTTCAGCCAAATAACTGTGTAGCTTCACATTTACTGATGTATAAACTTGATGAATTAACTTTAAATTGACACTATTCCAACTCTTTTACGACCATTTCTTTCTTTTATTATCTTTGTTTATCAGTTGACATTGGCTACTTTCTAAATAGTTCAATTTGTTTTTCAAAATAGTTCAACTCTATAAGTTAAGCACAGTAATTTGTCTCACATTCTTATATGTATTACAATAAAAATGCTATAAAGAAATACTTTGTAAAACATGTAGGTATATATGTTAATGTTTAAGGGAATATACAACAAGATATTAACAATAATAATATTTGTCTCAGTGTGGTATAACTTACATTTTCTAGTATTAGTTTTTTTTTCTGTTTATCTACAATGCATTTAGATTACCTTGAAAACAAAGAAAACTCACTCCATAAAGATTTTGGGAAATAATCTGATAAAAAAAAAATAAGTAATAGACTAGGGTGAAAGATTGGAGATAAGATTGGTTTACAGCAGAGGGGATGTGATCTCAAAGTCTAGACATATGTTCCTTTAGCTTTAACTTAAAGACCTTTCCTAAAGGGACCATTCCTGATTCCTGGGTCTGGGTGGGATGCACTCACTACCCCTTCTTCTATTGCCTCATTCTGTTTTCCGTTAGGATAGATACCAAACTTTTTGTTGGAAGTGCCCACTTTTCACTATAGAGGCTGAAAACTCCATTATTTGTTTTTCCTGCCTCATGAACTTGCAGCATGAACTTGGCCATGTGAACTCTCTTTGTCAGTAGTCCCTGAGGGGAGCGTCTGGGAAAATTCCCAAGAAGGGACTGCTGGGAAAGATTTTCCTCCTGATAAAAAGAGATGGACAAAAAAAAAAAAAAAAAGGCAAACTTTTTGCCATCTTCTTAAACCATGAGGGGATATACTTGACATCAAAAGCCAACCACGTGAGATTGGTAGACCCGAAAGACCAGAAAAAAACCCATTTATCCTTAATAATGTCATTAAAATATAGTATCAATTATCAATTTGCACATTCCTCTGCCTCTAAATCTTTCATTAGTTGAATTTTTTTTTTTTTGAGCGGTTTTCGCTCTAGGGTGCATGCACTCGCCAAAAAGCAGAGAGAGACAGAAAGTGAGAAATCACCTCCCAGGAGGGATGGCCATGCTGCAATCCCTTCTCCTTCATTCTCCCCTGGGGATCTTGGGCATGCACACACACACACACACACACACACACACTCGATGTGAGTTTAAGTCACCAGGTCTGAGACTCGAATCATGGCTGACTACATGGGAGTCCAGCGACATAGCCATTATGCTATCTGCTGGTCCCTCATTAGGTGAACTAATAAGCCCAATTGGTAAAGCCACTTTTAACTGCGTACTCTCATGTAACTTTTCCTCCTCCTTCTCCTCAAGTAATAAAGCTAAAGTTTCCATGTGTATCACTGCACACAACCACGTGTCCAGGAAGTAGGGTGGGCATTAGTGGTTTCGCATTTCCATTGTGCACCTAGGCCCTGGCGAATGCTCTGGTGAGACACAGATGGGGCCCTGAGCCTGGGACAGGGGAAGTTTCAGAAATTGGCGCAGGGGAAATAAGGATTTACTCTTGGCTATGTGCATTGAAAGGAAGTTACCCAGTAATTTTTCCTCCATAAGCATTCAAATTATTTGATATGTTGAGGATTATAGTGCGATGTGGTAGGAGGCCATAACAGAATTTGGCAAAGATCAGAATTTAGTAATATATATTGAAAAAAAATCTACTTTCTCCAGCATTACACCCCCACATTAAAAAAAATATTTAATTTTATTTATTATTCTTCAATTTGACCAGAGAGAGACAGAGAAACAGAGGAAGAAGGGAGAGAGTGAGAAAGCAAGCCACCAGGTCCAGGATTCAAGCCAGAGTTGGCCATGTGGGAGTCCAGTTCCTTAACCACCATGCCGCCTGCTGGCCCTACACACCCAAATTTTAAGGATAAATCCATGCCACAGATTATAAATATATTTTTATCTCCATGGATTGAGAAAATACACGATAACAAAAAGTTACTATTCCTATGGTAACGCTTCATGATGTTTTTCATATTATCAATGATAACGTCTATTCATTAGAAAATAGTTCAGAGAAGTAATAGACGAATGATGTGTTCAGTCTTTGGATAAGGTTCATTGCATACACTCATTCGAGGCCTCCCCATAAACCATAGACAGGAAACCTCCATCCTAGAGACACATCCACAGCCAGCTGTGGGTGAGACAGCAATATTATAATTGGGAAGAATTTAAGATATTCCTTCTCCGATGTGAATAGGGCAATGAGGTTCCTTAAAATTCCAAAAATATTCCTTATTCTTTAACTGAAAAAAAGAATAAACCCTATGAAAACATTTTCTACCTTTTATTTTCCTGTTCTACCCTCATCTCATCGTTATCACAGGGCTACTTGATTGTGTTCTAGTATTCAATGTGTATATGACATATATGGAGTTATTGGGAAAGTCATGACTCATTTTTGTATAGAAAAACATAGAAAGAATATGTAATGACTTTTCCAACAACCCAATAGTTGCCTATCAAAATATAAAGAAATTCTTTTTTCAAACAACACAGTTCTAATGTTATGCATTTAATGTAGGATTTCTCTAACTCATCAAAATTGACATTTGGGGCTAGACAGTTCTTTGCTGTGGAGGGTGCCCTATGCATTATAGGGTGTTTAGCAGCTTCCCAGAACCCTAGCTTATGGCTAGATGCCAGTAACACCCCATTATGACAACCAAAAATATCTCCAGACATTGCTAAATGTCCCCAGAGAGGCAACCCTTGGTTGAGAACCACTGATGTAATATAGCTATCAAACTCCCTGTAATACTTTTCTACTTCCTTAAATAATAAAAAAAAACCTCTTTGTACAATATGTGGAAACATACAGAAATGGCACTTAGGCATAATAATAGTCAATATTTATTGAATTCATTCTGTGGTATTTAACGCTGTGCTAAATACTTTCTATCCATTAACTTGGTTGTCGACTGCTCACTTAAGAACTACAAGATAAGTTATTCATACATCATAACCCCCTTCTTGCCCTCCTCACCTTTGTAACCTGAAGCACAGAGAAAGCAAGCAACGTGTAAGACTGTGATGAAGCTACTTTTGAATTCAGGCAGACTACAGAATGATGCTCTTAATGCCTGTAATATTATGTCTCTCTGAATAATGCATAACTAAGGGAGCAATCTATTTTATATAAAAGAGCTGTGCCCAGATGCGCAGTAAATTAAACTTTTCTTTTCTTTTTCTTTCTTTCTTTTTGCTTCTGTGTTTTGCCTTAGGTCCATGCGCTTGCCAGAGAGACAGAGGGAGGGAAAGTGAGAAATCAGCCCCCACCCCGCCCCTTCAGGAGGCTTGCCATGCCACAATCCCTTCTCTTCCACTCCACTCTTGGGACTTGGGGTACACATGCACATATGCCTGGCGTGATAGCCAATCCTCTAGGTCTGGGACTTGAACCATGAAATTGATTATGTGGGATCCAGCACCTTAATCTCTGTGCCACCTGCTGGCCCAACAACTATACATTTTGAGCAAGACCTTGAGAAGTGAGGAAGGTGCTGAATCCATGCACAGGGAAAATATGGCAGGATGAGAAAGTGACACTGGCTTGTCCTGAGGCCATGGGAACTGGGCACCAGGAAGGGTGACACATCTATAGCAGATGACTACTCTCCCTCATTGTTCCAAATCTGTGAAAATATTGGGGATGCTGCTGACTTTCTTAGAGTTTCACGGGAAAAGTTCAAGTTATCTTGTTCAAATACTAAGAAGGATGATTCCATAAGGAATACTTAGTGGCATTTGTATTATATTACTAATTCTGCAACAATAAGAGGCTGAAGTTAAAAAACATTATTCTTACACAGCATAACAGCATATCTGTCATTAATTGTAATATGTAATAATGCAGCAAAATTGTAAGTTTTACCAGCTTGAAGAAATTCCCTGCCTACATTTGCAAAAATGTGAGTATCAAAAAACTAGTAACAATCGTGGATTATAACACTGAATTTTAAGACTCAGTAAGTTCCATTTTTTATTTTTTGTTTTTGTTTTTAATAGTGCTGGTGGTCAGAGGTCAAGGAAAAACTCTTTTTACAAAAGAATGCCAAACAATATTGGTGGAAAGAATGACTGCATTAAAAAGTTATAATTAGAGGGCTGTCAGGTGGCATGGTGGTTAAGAAGCTGAACTCCCACATGGCTGACTGTAGTTCAAGTCCCGGACCTGGGGCTTGCTTTCTCACTTTCTTTCTCTCTGGTCAAATTAAATAATAGTAATAATAAATAACATTACATAAGTAATCCTTTAAAGAAATTTTGCCACAACATTGTGATAGACATTGTAGCCAAGAGTCACTCTATATGATGCATAAACCAACGAGTAAAACGGTCATGGAAAAGAGCATTCACATCCTCTCAAAGTATTTGTTACTATATTTATTACAAAGGAGGAAAGTAACTTTGCAATGAAGAACTTCGGCAGGTTCCTTCTTAACCAAGAGATCAAACTTCACATCATCAAGATGGAGATACAGTATGGCTCCTCGTGGGATGTAATGGGAACTTACATCGTGTTGCCAAACATCTCACCCAAAACGTGGCACCTGAATTAAATCTCAGTGACACAGGGAACCAGCAGTTTGCGTAATGGCTATGTCGCTGGACTCCCACGTAGTCGACCGCGGTTTGCGTCCCGGACCCGGCGGCTTAAAACTCATGCCGGGCGCATGTGCATGCATGCCCAAGATCCCGAGAGGAGAATGGAGGAGAAGGGATTGCGGTGTGCCCATCGCCCCCTGGGGTGTGATTTCTCGCTTTCTGTCTCTATGTCTCTGTCTGTCTGGCGAGTGCACGTGCCCTATAGCGAAAATCTCTCCAAAAAAAAAAAAAAAATCTCAGCGACACAATCAGGCAAATCCAGACTGTGGGACATTTCACACAATGACTAACTCTTCCGAAATGCCTGTGTGACAAAGAACAAAAAAAGGAAGGTGTTTGTTATGGAGAACTGTTTCACATGAAAGGAAACCGATAAGACACGACCATGAAGCGTGTGTGTCCTCCTGACAGGATCCTGGATTCTTAAAAGGACAAACGACTTTAAGATCTCTACATGAATTGAGTCAATTGGAAAAGTTTGAACATGGAACTGTGTATTTATCGATATTGTATCAGAACGAAATAATTTGAGTGTAATAATGATATTGTGCTCGTGTAGGAGAATGGTCTTCATAGGGACAGATAAGTGCTAAAATATTTAGGGTTGAAGAGTTGACAGTATCTGCGATTTATTTTCAAATGGTGTTACTTACAAACGCCCTCACACATATCGAGAGGGAGTGACATAAAGCAAAACTGACAAAATGTTTAAAACTGGGGAATCTAGAAGAAAGGCACAGGAATGACCCTTAAATGTTCCTTCCATTTTTCTGTGGGCTTGAAAATTTTCAAAATAGCACAATCAGATATTATTCAGGGTAGACTATCTGAAACCAGGTGTTTTCAATAAATCATCAAGACACAATACTGGTGTCCTGTCAAAAATGTTCCTGTAATTCTAATACCACGAGAGTGTCCTGGCAGGGATTCCATTACATGTCAGTACCCCCAAAGGGGAAAGTATAGCAAATGAATTAGTTAATGTCTGCAGACACTTGCTATTATGGCTGGTTTGCAGATGCCTGGATTAGAGGGTTTAGACAAAAAATAAATAAATAAACAAAACCTCATGAGTTTCACCAAGTAATGTTATTGATGGCCACAGCTGCAGAAGGCCTAATCTTGTTGAGTGGTGGGGGAAGTCTGTACTGGGGACAGTAGCTAGTGCACAAGGCCCTATTTGTGTCAGAAGGACAAGTTTCATGCCTTGTAGGGGCTACGTGAAACTTGCTTATAAAAGAAAGGTAATAAGAGTAATGGTTATGTAGATGGACTCACATGTAGTCAACCGTGGTTTGAGCTCCAGACCCCACAGCTTCAAACTCACACTGGTCACGTGTGCGTGCATGCCCAAAATCCCAAGAGGAAAACAGAGGAGAAGGGATTGTGGCATGGCCATTCCTTCAGGGGATGATTTCTCGCTTTTTGTCTCTCTGTCTTTCCAGCAAATGCATGCACACAGCAAAAAAACTCACAAAAAAGAAAAAAAGGTAGCAAGAAAGTATTAAATAAAAATTAATCAAGTTGAGTAATAGCACTTATAATAGAGAGATTAATATTTTGAAGCTGAGAAAAATCTCTTAGCCAAAAATCTATATTCTCTCTCTTTTTTTTTTTTTATAGAGGTTTTTGCTATAGGGTGTGTGCACAGTTTTGAAAACTGTAATTTAACATCTTCCATGCAAGCCAGCTGAGAAAATAATAAATAAGTACAAGATGGGTGTTTTTCATGATTACTGTTACAATGTTCTGTAATAAACTATACTATACAGAAATTTCACAAGACCTGATAAAATCCAGAAAAATAATCACTGTGTTTCTCTCTGATGCATTCAGGAAATCCAGATGGGCTTAAGTGAGCCAAACTAGCTGTGAATACCAGTCGGATGCTGGCTCTGGATTGGAGGGAAAAGAGATGGTCCCTGTGCTCCTCGGTGGTGGCATCTCTGGTCTTGGGTCTGTCCTTACTGAATTCTTGAGACCAAGAGTCTGTCATAAATTTCCCTCTGCATGTCTAGGATTGGACTTGTGCTTAGTGGATCCTGATGGCATAACATATTTGGTGGGTTTGACATAACCCTGTTCAGGTAATTTGTAATCCCGAGGGTGGGCATTAGTTATTGGGCTCCCAGATGCCACATCCTCCCTGTGGGAGGCCTCTGTAGGGCCCACCAGACCTGGGCTCTAGTGTAACTTGGGTGAAAACTGGTAGAGCAGGCTGTTTTGATATGGCTCTTCCTGAGAAGGTTCATTAACATGAAAAAAATACTGTTTCTATTTGTTTTTTTAACTTACCAAGTAAAGTGCATTGCAGCATTCCCAATTTCCATCCCATACTACTTTTTAAAAAATTAAGTTTATTGAGAGAGAGACAGACAGACAAGTTCTCTTAACAGGGTCTCATGACACAATCCTCCCCACCCCTACAGCCTTCCCAGCCAGCAAAGATCATGGGCACTTACCTGGTGTTTGTAAGCCGCCCAGGGACCTGAACTTGCGATCTTGCATATGGATCTGGCATCACTTGAGCAGCACATTACTTCTGCGACACTAAACCACACCATGCTTGACCCTCACCTTGGCCTCGACCGCTCCAGGCTCTGCAATGAAGTTAAGATATCTGTTGCTCAAATGACTTGATCTTTTTAAAGAATCTTTTGACTTATTGATGGTTTATTTTATAGGTCATGTGAAAATGACCACATCACAATATGGGCCTGGATTTAGGTTTCCATGAGGTTCCCAATAACACATTTTTCCTTTTTGTAAATTGGTCTTGGGTTGGAGGACTGACCATTTTCTTTGACTCCTCGGCCCGCAGTTCTTTCCTGCCTGTTTACATAAGCTTTTCTGGCACCAGCATTTAGCCCTGAACCCCAGGTTAACACTTGGTGATCCTTCTTGGTGCCAGTTCCCATGTCTTACACTCCCTGCTTTCCTCCCGCACCCTGTGCCCTGTGGTGGGATCCTGCCATGTCTGGGCAGATATTCTGGAGCCTTCTTATCACAGCCAGTGCTGGATGTGGCGCTGAGTCCTGTCCAATGGTTTGAACCACTCAGTGGTGTCTACTGCTTGGTTTGTGTTGGGTTTTGCCTGGCTGGAGCTGTCCTCTGAGGCCAGGAGTTTTCTCTGCAACCCCATCGTGCAGTGTGGTTTCTTCCCAGGTTTGATTTCTTCCATGTTGGGACCCTGAGAGGGAGGAACCCACATGCTGGTGTCAGGTTAAGTTGTAAGACTTTACTGACAACTTTGAAAGCCACTGGGAAAAACTATACTTGCTGCAGGAGGAAAATTGTGATGATTTGATCAACATCACTTGCCCCTTCAACTTACAATGACTAACTTCTTCAGGAATAACAAAAATAAAAACAAAGAAGGGAGAACAGACAAAAAGAATTCAGGAAGAGAAATAAGCAAAGAGACAAAATATATTAAGAATACATCTATGGATGTTCTGAAGATATCAGAATGAAAACTGGAATTGGAACATCAAAAAATGGCATAGCAACAGGCCACCATATTGCTTATTCCCAACTCAGCCACTGAACAGCAAAAGCTGATGAAGACTAAGAGGCTGGACCTGATGCTGGAGGAGGAGTCTACAATTATCTTTGAAGCCCCACCCCTTTTTTGGTCCCTGGAAGGGTGTATACTTGTAGTAAAATCTAGCTCTTCCAGGAGAATGGAGGAGAAGGGATTGCAGCATGGCCATCCCTGCTGGGGGAGTGATTTCTCACTTTCTGTCTGTTTGTGTCTTTCCAGAGAGTGCACATGCCCTATAGTAAAAATCTCTCTTAAAAAAACAAAACGAAACAAAAAAAACAGCCAATCATTGACTGTACAATCTAGATGATGGATACATGAGTACATTGTACAATTCTTTCAACTGTTTTTTAATATTGTTTGAACATTTTAAAATAAATTTGGAAAAAAGTAAAAAAAAAATCTAGCTCTTCCACTTTGACACTTCAAGGACCACTGTGGAAATAAGTAGATGGAGAAACATAAGCTGGAAGATTTTTTTTTTAAGAGATTTTTGCTATAGGGCACATGCGCTTGCCAGAGAGACAGAAAGTGAGAAACCATTCCCCAGGTGGGGCGGCCATGCCAAAATCCCTTTTCTTCCCTCCTTTCAGGATTTTAGGCACACACGCATGTACCTAGCATGAGTTTCAAGCCACTGGGTTTGGGACTCAAGCCATGTGGGAGTCCAACACCTAACCTAACCACTACACCGTCTACTGGTGCTGGGCTGGAAGATTTTTAAAAATTGTAACAATATATAACAACAAAACTCACCTCTGACTAATTCCAGCAGAAAGTGAATTTATTAACAGGAAATATAGATGACCTTGAACAAGTGAAAGGATGATAAATCTCACTCATAAGCCAAATGAAATTTAAAATTACACTAAAATAGTACTTTTCACCTATCAAATTGGCAAAAATCCAAACACTGGACAACATACTCTTACTGGCAAGGTTGGGGAAAACAAGCACACCCAGACATTGCTGGTAGAGGTACAAAATGATAAACTGAGAAGGGCAATTTAGCAATATTTATCAAAATCACAAATGTACTTAACCTTTGACCCAGCAATCTTGTTTCTGGAAATTTTTTTTTAAAAATTATTTATTTAATTTTATTTACTCATTCATTTATTTTAATTTGACCAGAGAGAGAGAAAGAGAGAGAGAAAGTGAGAAAGCAAGCCACCAGGTCTGGGACTCAAACTATGGTTGGCCATGTGGGAGTGTCCAGCACCTTGATCACCATGCCACCTGCTGGTCCCCTCTGGAAATTTTTTTCTGAAAACACACCTACATACATGGAAAAATAACATGTGCAGTGTTGTTTATCATAGCAAAAAGTTGAGGACAGGCCAAGTAAACATCAACAGATACTAGCTGACATACATCATGGTACATCCACACAGGGGAAATCCATGCCACTGGGAAAAAAGAATGAAAAAGCTCTCTATGTATTCAAGTGAACACTGTTAAGAGCCAAAAGGCAGAATAATAAAAGAATGCACACATACACACGTAGTACATATATAGCATGCTACCTTTCTAAGAAAGGGGTGTGATTAAAATACTGTGTTTTATTTATCATCTCTGTAAAAGGAAATGTTTATTGGAGAAAATGAAGTTTATTCATGCATACCTTGTGGGATTTAGAACTTTATGAATAAATTTAGAACATAAAATAGAAAGATACTGGGGGCCAGCAGGTGGAGTGGTGGTTAAGGAACTGGATTCCACATGGCTGACTGAGGTTTGAGTCCCACACCCAGCAGCTTGCTTTCTTGCTCTCCCTGTCTCTCTCTGGTCAAAAACAAAACAAAACAAAAACAAACAACAAATAAATAATTAAAAAAATTAAAACATACTGTAATTTTCTAGTGACTTAGTAATTGAGCTTAGAGGTTACTCAGTGGAGGACAGACACAACTCCTTTGCCAGTTCTGTGTGATAAACCATGCAAAATCCATGCTGAGTATGGCAGAGGTGGCCATAGTGACACTGACAGAGGCAAGGAAGCTGTGGCTCTAGTGGCAGCATCCATGTAGTGTCCGGTGTCAGGGGTGCGGGAAGCACGTACTGTAATGTCTGCATCCAGTACTAGCGTCTTTTCTGTGCCACATGAAGAAAACCGGTATGTTAAGATACTGATCCCCTCAGCAGTTGGGGCTGCAGGTGACACGGGCACCAGGTTCACTGGCCGTGGCAGTGAACAACCTGGACCATTGCACATTACAAATAGTATCATTTTCTGAGTGTGCTTTCCTTTGAAAAAGTTTGGGAAGCCATGGAGGAGAAAACAAAGTTTTAAAAGAAAGGACCCCCAACTTGCCTCTGGTGAAGATGCTACATCACAAGGATCCAAGCATGCAGGTTTGTTCTAATGTGCTTAGCATGACTTTACTGCTGTTGATGTTGAAGTACTCAGTCCTCTGCATCAGAGGCTGGTTTCCAAGGAAATGAGGGCTCTGCTGAAGCTGCTTTCCACAGAAGTTCAGAGCACTTACCTGAGGGTTCGTAATAAGTACTAGTTTCTCCCAAATGTACGGCATTACTGAGGAGAGCAGACAGAAAGAAATGCTCTGATGGAGGGGAAGGAGGAGAACCAATATAAAGGACCCCAGGGAGGCCTATGTCAAGGTGTTCTTTAAGTCCCTTGATGAACCCACTTAGGTCAGCCTCCTGGGGAGCCAGCAGAGGTGGAGATGGGCGGGTATTTGATCTAGAGGGCAACCTCAAGATATCCAGCACAAACTCAAAAATACGGGACAGTGTAGTTGCATGTAGTTGTGTTGGCTTATTGAGTAAGGAATGTTATCATTAACAAAATCTCTCCTTGACTACCTTGAATTTTACTGTCTGTCCTCTCATTGATAGTGTCAATGGACAGAGGAAGAGCAGGAAGAGGAGTTCTCTGCCCTGACAACTCCAAAACAATTCTTGTGTTCTCATATTTCTGGATCTCACTCATCCATTCATCTATCCATCCATCCATTTTTCCAAACATTCGTACAACAAACATACGTTTTTTAAGCATTCGCTAAATTTATTTTATACCAACTTCAGTTGCTAGGAGCTGGTTATAAAGAAGGGAGTAAGAGTTGGTGCTGGCTTTCAGGAATCTTAGTCTTATGGGAAGATAGACACACAAATAAACAGCTACAAGGTGGTACATGGTAATTATAAGCACCTAATAAAGATACTGGGAAAAGGAAGGCCTAAATCTTCATGCTGAAAGAGGTAATTCTGGAGCTTATACTAAAGAAGATTTCTATATGGCCCCTTTTAATGAATTATAAAAGGGCACCCTGGGAGCCAGCAGGTGGCATAGTTGTTAAGGTGCCACACTCCCACATGGCTGACTGAGGTTCCAGTCCCAGATCTGGCAGCTTGTTTTCTCATTCTCCCTTCCCCCCCTCCCGGACCCCCTAATCTCTCTCTGGTGAGTGCACATGCCCTAGAGCAAATTAAAACGATAGTAATAATAAATAAAATTATATAGATATAGTGCCACCCTATTTGGGTTGACAAAATTACGAAGTTGACCTCTTCACCTGGACAGTCTGGAGCCAGCTGGAAGGACTGATGAGTGGAGTTCGGGCCGGTCTTCATCACCTCGGTTGGGGTAATTTGCACATCCCTCAGAATGCCCAGCCTTGTACCACAGCCTTGGCCCTTAGCTCTGACTTTCCAAAGGCTGCTCTGTTGGGGGCTGGTAGAAGGCTCACCTAGATAAGTGGATGTGTAGGTGAGAAGGAGCGGTTATCAGCTCCCTCCCTTGCTTAGGAAGACAAAGTTTGACCAAAAGTAGAAATAGAAACAAATGAGGGATTCAGAAAGTACTACTCAAGGGACCAGTAGATGGTGTAATGGCTACATTGCTGGACTCCCATGTAGTCAATTGCAGTTCAAGTCCCGGACCTGGTGGCTTAAACTCATGCCAGGCACATGTGCGTGTGTGCCCAAGATCCCAAGAGGAGAAGGGAGGAGAAGGGATTGTGGCGTGGCCATTCCCCCTGGGGGTGATTTCTTGCTTTTGGTCTCTCTGTCTCTGTCTTTCTGGCAAGTGCATTTACCCTATAGCAAAAAACTCTCCAAGCTTGCTCAGTGCCAAGCTTGTATTCTAACTGCCCATAGGTGTGCCAGCAGATTATAAACAAGCTGAATTTGCTCTCTTCTCACTGCAGGATGATACAGTAATACATATCCAGAATTTCCCATTCTGATAACTCTTATGTATGAATTCACATCTCAATTTTTCTGGCGTTTCTTCTTTTTTGTCCTTTGAAGACTTGGAATAGAAGCTTCCAAAGCAAGAAGCGAATTTGCTGTCTTAGTGATTGCTTTTTTGCCAATAAGTCATCAGGCAAAAGGATGCAATCTAAGGGAATTTATTGACAGGGTCTCGCTGGAAAATTTTCATCTCTTGGTAGAGATGAAAAAAGTTCAGCCCCTGAGTTGTTTGGGAGTAACTGCAGTGAGTGGCAATGTTCTATTACTTCTTATTTTGTATGATGTTAGTGTTTGCATATAGAGAAAATGCTTGGCTTACGTAAGTTAATAGCACCTTTTTTTTTTTTTTTTGAGAGTCTTTTGCTATAGGGTGCATGCGCTCGCCAGAAAGACAGAGAGACAGAAAGTGAGACATCACCCCCCCCGGGGGGGAGGTGCATGTCCCTGCAATCCCTTCTCCTCCATTCTCCTCTTGGGATCTTGGGCACACACGCACATGTGCCCGGTGTGAGTTTAAGCCACCGGGTCCAGGACGCAAACCACGGTCGACTACATGGGAGTCCAGTGACACAGCCATTACGCTAACTGCTGGTCCCAATAACACCTTTTGTGGTAGTTTGGTCAGGGAACAAAACGCCATTTGAAATAGACGAAGTCATTCTTCCACATTTCACTATGCCAGGAGACCTAAGAGTTCATGAAAAATGGAATTAAAGTACAATTTTATTTTAGTACAAAAATTTTTGAAATCTACCTGTCTTCATTCATAATATACATTTTCATGAACTTTTTGTAGATTCCTTATAATGCTAAGAAATTCTGGGCCCCACTTTTGAAACTCATGGTTGGCATTACTCAATTCCTTCACTCCTTTCTTCCTTTTGAGAGAGGCATTTTTGACAGGGTCCCACCATACTACGATGATTGTGCCCTGCCTCCCAGTTAGCTAGGATTACAGGCGGTACATCCTGTATGCTTGTGCTGGTCCAGGATCCAAACCTGGACCTTCCATGTGGCTCCAGCATCACACAGCAGCATCCTACCACCTGCACCACCATGGCCAAGCCTACGCTGTATTTATCTGGTACAGGTTTTGGTTCAGATACATGGCTTTTCTCTACACAATGCAAATAATCATTTTATTTTTTTAAGAGAAATTTTTGCTGTGTAATGAATTATAAAAGGGCACCCTGGGAGCCAGCAGGTGGCATAGTTGTTAAGGTGCCACACTCCCACATGGCTGACTGAGGTTCCAGTCCCAGATCTGGCAGGTTGTTTTCTCATTCTCCCTTCCCCCCCTCCCGGACCCCCTAATCTCTCTCTGGTGAGTGCACATGCCCTAGAGCAAATTAAAACGATAGTAATAATAAATAAAATTATATAGATATAGTGCCACCCTATTTGGGTTGACAAAATTACGAAGTTGACCTCTTCACCTGGACAGTCTGGAGCCAGCTGGAAGGACTGATGAGTGGAGTTCGGGCCGGTCTTCATCACCTCGGTTGGGGTAATTTGCACATCCCTCAGAATGCCCAGCCTTGTACCACAGCCTTGGCCCTTAGCTCTGACTTTCCAAAGGCTGCTCTGTTGGGGGCTGGTAGAAGGCTCACCTAGATAAGTGGATGTGTAGGTGAGAAGGAGCGGTTATCAGCTCCCTCCCTTGCTTAGGAAGACAAAGTTTGACCAAAAGTAGAAATAGAAACAAATGAGGGATTCAGAAAGTACTACTCAAGGGACCAGTAGATGGTGTAATGGCTACATTGCTGGACTCCCATGTAGTCAATTGCAGTTCAAGTCCCGGACCTGGTGGCT
>NW_006159548.1:4873109-4912671 GCF_000334495.1 Tupaia belangeri chinensis | reverse complement strand
GAGGAGAAGGGATTGTGGCGTGGCCATTCCCCCTGGGGGTGATTTCTTGCTTTTGGTCTCTCTGTCTCTGTCTTTCTGGCAAGTGCATTTACCCTATAGCAAAAAACTCTCCAAGCTTGCTCAGTGCCAAGCTTGTATTCTAACTGCCCATAGGTGTGCCAGCAGATTATAAACAAGCTGAATTTGCTCTCTTCTCACTGCAGGATGATACAGTAATACATATCCAGAATTTCCCATTCTGATAACTCTTATGTATGAATTCACATCTCAATTTTTCTGGCGTTTCTTCTTTTTTGTCCTTTGAAGACTTGGAATAGAAGCTTCCAAAGCAAGAAGCGAATTTGCTGTCTTAGTGATTGCTTTTTTGCCAATAAGTCATCAGGCAAAAGGATGCAATCTAAGGGAATTTATTGACAGGGTCTCGCTGGAAAATTTTCATCTCTTGGTAGAGATGAAAAAAGTTCAGCCCCTGAGTTGTTTGGGAGTAACTGCAGTGAGTGGCAATGTTCTATTACTTCTTATTTTGTATGATGTTAGTGTTTGCATATAGAGAAAATGCTTGGCTTACGTAAGTTAATAGCACCTTTTTTTTTTTTTTTTGAGAGTCTTTTGCTATAGGGTGCATGCGCTCGCCAGAAAGACAGAGAGACAGAAAGTGAGACATCACCCCCCCCGGGGGGGAGGTGCATGTCCCTGCAATCCCTTCTCCTCCATTCTCCTCTTGGGATCTTGGGCACACACGCACATGTGCCCGGTGTGAGTTTAAGCCACCGGGTCCAGGACGCAAACCACGGTCGACTACATGGGAGTCCAGTGACACAGCCATTACGCTAACTGCTGGTCCCAATAACACCTTTTGTGGTAGTTTGGTCAGGGAACAAAACGCCATTTGAAATAGACGAAGTCATTCTTCCACATTTCACTATGCCAGGAGACCTAAGAGTTCATGAAAAATGGAATTAAAGTACAATTTTATTTTAGTACAAAAATTTTTGAAATCTACCTGTCTTCATTCATAATATACATTTTCATGAACTTTTTGTAGATTCCTTATAATGCTAAGAAATTCTGGGCCCCACTTTTGAAACTCATGGTTGGCATTACTCAATTCCTTCACTCCTTTCTTCCTTTTGAGAGAGGCATTTTTGACAGGGTCCCACCATACTACGATGATTGTGCCCTGCCTCCCAGTTAGCTAGGATTACAGGCGGTACATCCTGTATGCTTGTGCTGGTCCAGGATCCAAACCTGGACCTTCCATGTGGCTCCAGCATCACACAGCAGCATCCTACCACCTGCACCACCATGGCCAAGCCTACGCTGTATTTATCTGGTACAGGTTTTGGTTCAGATACATGGCTTTTCTCTACACAATGCAAATAATCATTTTATTTTTTTAAGAGAAATTTTTGCTGTGGGGTGCATGCACTCACTGGAGATACAGACAGAAAGCGAGAGATCACCTGCTGGGGGGGGGTGGCCACACCTCTTTGGATTTTAGGCATGCGCGCGCGTACACACACACACACACACACACATACACACACACAGTATGAGTCTGGGACTCAAACTGTGGTCAACTGTATGGGAGTCCAGCAATGTAACCATTATGCCATCTGCTGGTCCCTCATTTTATTATTTTTAAAAATATCTTGTTGCTATTATATCTTTCTCCTAAGGACCTTGAAGGGATCCAAATCAGTTTTCCAACATGAGGAGTAGGAATGGGCTGGCAAAGTAGGGACTGAAGGAATATGAGGACAAAGAGGTGAAGGGGCTGATGTTGAAGTTGTTACCAAAGACTACAGCAGGCAACAGACTGCTGCTTTGTGGGCAAGTCATGTTGGGTCTTGAGGCTTTAGTTGCCTGTAACTACCAAGGTCTGAATATGTCCAGAAGTTTATGGGTTGGGACTTGACTGCATTGACTGTATCGTAAAGGTATTATGTGCAAACTTAACTCCTTCATGGTATCCCAGGGTTAGGGCCTAGTGGGAGGCGATTGTTTCATAGTGATTGCATCACGGAAGCAACAGTCTCATGACTAGATTAATGATGTCTTGTGAGACCCAGTGAGCCAGTTTTGGTAAGAGAGCTGGTTGTTACAAAAGAGAGGAGTTGAGAGCTCTCTCTGCGCATGCCTGCCATCCTCTCCTTCCATCAGCCATGCTATGGGATTTTGAACTTCTCAGCCACAACAACTATGAACTATTAAACTTCTATTTCTGTATAATTCACTAGCCTCAGGCTGTCTGTCAGCAAAAACAGACTAAGAAATGCTCCCAAATTATGCTGGAATTCATTGTTTTCTCATGTCACTGGCTTGATGCTAATGTCATGGCTGCTTAAAAAGTTCTACATGGGAATGCCTAGCTGTGTTAGTGATAGACACTACTGATAGACACTGCTGCTCGGCAGACTGAGGCCACAAGAACATCTTGGGTTCAAGTCCTGTCTACCCTAAGAGCTGGTGTGCTGGTATGTGCCTATAGTTCCAATTACTCTGGAGGCTGAGTCAAAAATCTGTTTGGAGAAAGCAAGACAATAGTCAGTAAACAAATACATTTAAATCTCATGTAGCAGAATTCTAAAAGATTTTTGTTATAGGGCATGTGGACTCACCAAAGAGACAGAGTCAGAGACAGAGAGACAGAAATCAAGCAATCACCCACAAGGGGGAATGGCCATGCTGCAATCCCTTCTCCATTCTCCTCCTGGGATTTTGGGCACACATGCACATGTACCTGGCATGATTTTCAAGTCTCTGGGTCTGGAGCTTGAACAGTGGTTGACCATGTGGGAGTCCAGTGCCTTTATCACCATGTAACATGCTGGCCCTGATGACAGAATGCTTTATTTAATTTTATAAGGTATAATTTCAAGTGGTATTCCTGATAAGGTATGTGTTTACTGGCAAATTTTGATGATGATGTATTAACACCCATGTTCCTTGTTTTTTCCTTTAGTGAGTACTTCACCCTTACCCATAGTTTGTGATTCCCCACTATTCAAGGCATAAATAGGTTGATCAGTTACTGGTCAATTTTCTCATGAACAAAATAACAGCTTAAACTGATCAGGTGGGAAATGCACATAATTATGATGTGTACCCTTTAAAATATTGAAACATGATATGTAAAATTTGAGGTTGATTTTTTTTAAGAGAGATTTTTGCTATAGAGCATGTGTGCTTGCTGGAGAGAGAGAGAGAGACAGAAAGCGAGAAATCAAACCCCAGGGAGATGGCCACGCCATGGTCCCTTCCCTATTCTCCTCTTGGGATTTTGGGCATGCATGCACACTCACCCAACGTGAATTTCAAGTCTCCAGGTCTGGGACTCAAACTGTGGTCTGCCATGTGAGAGTCCAGCAATGTAACCATTTTGACGTCTGCTGATCCCACTGATGTTGATTTTTCAATCTAAATGTTGATTTAAGAATTTTACCGACAACTCTTGTGGGTACTATCTGAACAGGAGGAAGTTTTTCTAAATTGACATCAATTTAAGAAAAAACTAAGACTAACTCAAGAAAAGGGGTCCAGTTTTACATGACACAGTAGAACACATTATGTAAAAATCTTGAGTATAATAATAAAATTAATTTTACTTTCATCAATATTTTCTTTTTTTAAAAGAATTATTTATTTAATTTAATTTATTCATTCATTTATTTTAATTTGACCAGAGAGAGACACACAGAGAGAGAAAGTGAGTAAGTAAGCCACCAGGTCTGGGACTTGAACCATGGTTGACCATGAGGGAGTATCCAGCACCTTAACCACCATGCCAACTGCTGGTCCCCAATTGTTTTTCTTTCTTAAAAGTTCAGCTACATGTATTAGTATGGCAAAGAAAACAACATAGCAAACAGGGATTTGTGGATGCTTCAGAGCTCGCCCTCTGATATGTCCTATGGCAGTGGTTTCCAGTGTTGCACATTAGATGCAATTGCAGTATTTCAAAGCATGCTCTTGCCTGGATTACCACTCCAGGGGATGAGTTTATTAGTCTGGGTGATGCCCTTTAACATATAAGAGCTCCTGGATGATTCTAAGCAGGTCAGGGTTGAGAACTATTGCTTCTGAGGTTCTTGCACTGTTTTAAAGCTGGCTTCTTTGGCACCAGGCGATAGCATAATGGTTAAGTTGCTGGACTCCCATGTAGTTCACCATGGTTTGAGTCTTAGACCTGGTAACTTAAAATTCATGCTGGGCGTGTGAGCTAAAGATCCCAAGAGGGGAATGGAGGAGAAGGGATTGCGGTGTGGGCATTTCCCCTGGAAGGTGATTTCTCACTTTCTATCTTGCTGTCTCTCCAGTGAGTGTATGCACCCTATAGCAAAAATCTCTCTCAAAACAAACAAAAAGCTGGCTTCTTTTCCCTTTTATGATGATTTCAGTGATTTTTTTTTCTCCTCTTTTTTTCATGTCCAGACTTTACTATTAGGCATTATCTCTTTATTCCCTGGAAATTTTCTTCCTTTAACTGGATATAAAGGAAACTATTGGACTTGATTAATGTTGTTTAAGAAAAAAATAAAATCACATGACTGTATGTGGGTTAAAAATATAATTGACTTAATGAGAGGCAACCTCACTGAGATTTGAACCTATAACCTTTTGTACCAGCCTCAGGGAGATGACAGGTGATAATGATTAAAAATATTACTGGACAGAATAAATATACAGTGTATGTATATAAAACTACAAATCTGCGTTTACATTGCTCATGAGAAGCTGTCCACAAAATCCCAGAACTAAAACGTGGCCATCTGCGCTAAAGTTGTTTTCAATACATTTAATATTGGACTCAGGACAAAGCTCATCCTCCAGCTTTATAGCAACCTGCATGATGATACTATAATGAAGTGCAGCGCACCTGAGCCCATAAACAAGGTGCAACAGAGGGCCTGGTCGCAAAGAACTTTCATGAAAGAGAATCATAAAACTGCTTTCAAGAGACCTCTACTAAAAAAATATAGCTATTGTTAACATGGTGGGTACTCAGACTCTCAGCTGAGCTGCAGCCTTTAATGATCTGAGCCAGTAAATTCCCTTTGTTAACAAAAACAATAAGTCTCTTGAAAAGACAGATTCAAGGAAGCTTCAGAGTACAAGAGGTCCTCTGGGCAAGGATTCTCCCTGTAACCCCAGATCACTATTTCTAAGATTATGCTCATTTCTTGTTTATAGACCCTTATAACATTATGCAGTTTGCATTATGTTTTTTAAAATATTTTTCCACGTCACTGAACTCTTTCACTGTACATCAGGGGTTACCAACCAAACCATGGCCTGTTAGAAACTAGCCCTCACAGCAGGCAAGCAGCAGCAGGTGAGCAAGGCTTCATCTGTATTTACAGCCACTCCCCATTGCTTGCGTTACTGCCTGAACTCTGCCTCCTGTCAGATCAGAGCTGATTCTCATAGGCTCATGAACCCTACTGTGAACTGTGCACGAGATAGATCTAGCTTGTGTGTTCTTGTAAACCATTCCCTGCTGCACTGCAGTCCCATCTGAGGAAAAACTCTCTTTTGTGAAACTGGTCTCTAGTATCAAAAGGGTTGGGGACCACTGCTGTATATTTTTTCCACATATATGTTAATATTTAAAAGTCTTCCTATCCCTTCACCTAATGTCATGGTCCAAACTACCATCCTCTCTTCACAGAATTGCTATAACTGCCTCCTAATTACTCTTCTGGCTTCTCAGCTTTGACCCCTTTAATCTGCTCTTGACATTCCACTATCTTGATTTTTCTTAAGTGTAAATGTATAATATAATTCCTCTGCTTAAAATCCTCCATTATTCTTCTTAGGTTAAAATTTAAGTCCCTAAGCAGGCTGACAAGATCCTTTAGGATCAGTACTCTGACTCCTTCTGCCTCCTCTTCTCCTTCTACCTGATCCCAAAACCCCCTTCTCTTCCTACCAGTTTAAGACGATTCACTAATTGTGATTCACCTGGTATCAGAATGAACTAAGATGCTTGTTGAGAAAACCAGTTCCCTGTATTCCATCCAATACTGTTAGGACCATAACTGGAAGCATCGAGGGGAGTTTTCTAAGTGCCAAGTTGAGAACTACTTGTTAGGCCGTTGAAATTGCTGAGTTGAGATTACAAGCCATTTGGAGTGCAGTGGAAGAACTATGGCTAGGGCTGCCAAGAGAGGATGACTTCAAGGTCACAGAAATCTGGTTGATCAGCCATATTTCCTGTTCTCTTTTGTTGCTGTGTCTGCTATTACCACAGTTCGAAATCTGAGAATCCTTGGAATACTCTTGAACATCCCCTTTTAAAATACAAACTATTGGGGGCATCAGGTAGCACAGTGGTTAAGGCATTGGACTCTCACTTGGCCAACTATGATTCAGACCTGGTGGCTTACTTTCTTCTCTCTGTCCGTCTCTCTGTCTTTCTCTGTAAACACCTGTTTCCTATAGAACTTTAAAAAATAATAATAAGTAAAATTAAATATTTTTTAAAAATATAAACTATCTTGGAAACTTTCCTTGCAAGAAGACTTGAACTTGAAACGTTAGCAATCTGGGTAAAGCACAGTGAAAAGAGGGTAGGATTTAGGATGACCTGAGTAAGGTCTGAATTTGCCTTAACAGATATTTCAACATTGAGCTAAATTACTCTTTTATGGTCCCTATTCTGTAAAATGGACTAAAAATATTGGTACATGTCAATGAAATAAAGAACAGTTTATGAACATTTTAGTGCCATCACCCAAGTGGGTAGTCATTCTGTCTCTTTGGGTTTGATTGAAGAAAGAGGAGAGTAATGGACCAGAGGTGATGGCAAGTGATGGGCAACTTAACATGCAGGAAGAATTCTGAAGTAAAGTTCAATGAAAACACGACATATTGGAATTTGAAGAGTGCAGCTAAAGCAGTACTTAGAGGGAAATGTTTAGCACTAATAGTAAAACATTTACTCTTCAGATGATACTAAGAAAATAAAAACAGAAGGCACAGACAGTGAGAAAATATTGGCAAAACATATGTATTAAAAAATTACTTATATCCGGGCCAGTAGATGGTGTAGCAGTTACATTACTGGACTCCCATCTGGCTGACCACGATTTGTGTCCCAGACTTGGTAGCTTGAAAATCACGCCGGGTGCGTGTGAGTGCATGCCTGTGATCCCAGGAGGAGAATAGAGGAGAAGGGATTGCAGCATTGCCATCCCCCTTCAGTAGATGATTTCTTACTTTTCCTCTCACTGTCTCTGTCTCTGTCTCTCTCTCTAGCAAGCTCATACACCCTAAGGCAAAAACCTCTTTTTAAAAAAAACAACACTGCTTATATCTAGAATATATAAATTCTATCTCACTGGAATCTAAAGTCCATGGTAGCATGGATTGCTAACTTACCTGTGCACTTTTATCTCTTTGGCACCTAAGTCAGTGTTTTGCACATAATAAGCTCTCAATATATCTTTGTTGAATTAATTTCTGAACAAGGGAGGCCGAGACTCAGCATGGATAATAAAAAAAAAGAAGGCCCATGCTTCTTTTTTTTGTTGTTAGAGCAGTAGGTTTTCCTGCAGTGGTGCCCTCACTCGCAGTGTTTGTGACTTATTTTTAATTATTTCTGAAACCGAAATCTCTGCCTTTTGACAGGAAGGAGGAAGGAAGGCTATTTGTTCCTCTCTTTTATATTCATGTTAAATCCACAAATATAAATTTTCTGCGACCTGGGAACACAGAACTATTGGAAAATCATCATAGAAAATCAGTTCTGTTGGTGACATTTCTTTCCTTCTCTTGTTACCTAAAGACATGAGTATCAGAAGTGGTTTTAGAACATTTTTCTGGAACATCATTTTTTCTCTATTCTGCTGTTTGGTCTGCAAGTAAAGCCACCATTCTCCCGGGCCGACATCATAGCCATTTCCCGACCTGTGGTTGAAAAGTCACCAAGGGGACAATTATGTGATTTTAAGTGTAAATCAACCAGCCAGAGCAAACTGTTTCAATTTGAAAAGACTATTTCCATGAAACTGATTGTTAAAAGACAGATAAGGGGAACATTTCTGTGATCCAGAAGCAGTTTTTAGAAGACAGCCTTATTTTAACATTTACACAGGGGTCTTCAGAGCGCTAATGAGTTTCCCTTGAACTCATTCCTCACCTCTTGAGGCACCTTGACCAATATTTGCCAAGTTCCCTTCATTCTATAACTCTTTTATTTATTTATGTATTTATTTATTTATTTGGAGAGGTTTTTGCTGTAGGGCGTGTGCACTCGCCAGAATGATAGAGAGGGAGAGAAAGTGAAAAATCATCCCCTGGGGGGATGGCCACGCCACAATCTCTTCTCCATTCTCCTCTCGGGATCTTGGGCATGCACACACAGTGTGCCCGGTGTGAATTTAAGCCACCAGATCCGGGACTCCAACCGCGGTCGATTACATGGGAGTCTAGTGACATAGCCATTACTCCAATTGCTGGTCCCTCATTCTAAAACTCTCAAGAAGAGTGACTGATGGGCCCAGCAGGTGTTGTGGTAGTTGAGACACTGGACTCCCACATGGCTTACCACAGTTCGAGTCCCTGACCTAGTGGCTAGCTTTCTCACTTTTCCTCTCTCTTTCTCTCTGTCTCTCTGGTGAGCACACATGCCTTATAGCAATTTGAAAATAATAATAATAATTGTAAATAAAATTAAATAAATAGTTCTTAAAAAAAAAAGAGCTTTGAGTACATAATGCTTATCTTTACTTACATTGACCTGGGTTTGACTTTTTGAATAAGGACTTCACCAATCTATCTAAAATATTCCAAGTTCACCCCTGTAACAAGGAAATAAGAAGGAACCCACCTCTCCTGTTGAACAGCTCTCCCAATCCCTCTGTATCTAATACTTTCATTTTTCAGAAGAATAAACACCTCATATTACAGGTATAAGTGCAGGCTCTGAAGTCAGATTGTTAGAATTCAAACCCTGTTCAAATCTACTTATCTGTGTGATCTTGGGTAATTAATTTGCCCTTTCTATATCTCAGCTTCCTCATTTGTGGAAAAGTGATATTGTGAGGGTCAAAGAAAGAAACTCTTTTTTTTTGGTAAGGTTTATTTTTTTAAAAAATTTATTATCATTATTTTTCCATTTTGAGCACAGAGAGACAGACAGACAAAGGGAGAGTGAGAAAGCAAGCCGCCAGGTTCGGGACTTGAACCATGGTCGGCCATGTGATAATCTAGTATCTCAATCACCACACCACCTGCCAGCGCCAAGAAAGTAACTCTTAAAATGATTTTAACATAGAGTTGACATGTGTTATATGCTAAGTGTGGTGACTTTGTCCTTATTTTTATTATTATTCACCTCACTGGTCTAAAACCCTTCTCAAAGGACCAGGATTCTGACCATGTAGCAACATGAGCTGGGTATTAGTTTTTATTGTGGGCTCCTGTAGTATCTTCTAGAGAATTCTACCACCGTTCTTACCATGCAGCATTTTGGGCTGGATGGGCATGCAACCAACCTGCCCATATGCATTGGCCAACTCCCCTTCTGACTGGTGTCTATTATGTAAGGGTAGTTATATATATTTTAATATCTTCCTGATTATAATTGTTATATTTCTGTGTTCCTTGTCTGATTGAGAGCCCCCAGGAATAGAAAGTGTGTCCTATAGTTATACAGCACTTAGAACCATTTTTGGCATATAGTCGGTTCAATGTTAACTCTTCGATGAACCAAAATACTTGGTGGGATCTTGAGATGCCATTGTGGCCTTAAGGGGTTACAGAACATCAAGTCACCTTTTGACTGAAGCTGTCTAAACAAATGACATGAAAAGCTACATCAAAAAAAGATGGCTGTGAGTTCTTGTCTCAACGCTGGTCCGTGTAAGTGCCTCTGGTCAGGTCACACTCAAGCCCGTAGCAGTTTCTCCATCAGCTTTAACCATATCAGAGCATTAGCTCTCAGATCATTAGAGAATTCCTTTGGGGGCCACCTACTATTTGGCTCTGTTGCTGTTTAATACAAACTGGTCATCAGCTATTGCTTGGTGACATATGAGCTGTCCCATGGTTCCTCCTTGCCTCTACTCCTTTCCTCCCCTGCCTCCCACCATTCCCAGTGTGAGATTAATCTAAACGCTGTAGAAGCTAAGCATGCTCCTTATCCTCCAGGGCTCCAGAATGGCCCAGGGATGGTGGAGATAATAAAATGCTTTTCAAGAAATAAACAAGAATGGAATTAAAAATATCTCAGCTGGGGCCAGCAAGTAGTGTGGTGGTTAAAGCACTGGATCTCACATGGCTGACTATGCCGTTCAAGTCTCAGACCCGGTGGTTTTTTTTTTTTTTTGGAGAGATTGTCACTGTAGGGCGCGGGCGCTCGCCAGACAGACAGAGAGAGACATAGAGACAGAAAGCGAGAAATCACCCCCCGGGGGGATGGTCATGCCGCAATCCCTTCTCCTCCATTCTCTTCTTGGTGATTTTGGGCACACACACACACATGCACACACACACGCATTAGGCATGTTTTAAAAACCACCGGGTCCGGGACATGAACCGCGGTAGACTACATGGGAGTCCAGCGACATACCCAAAATCACAGCTGCTGGTTCTCAGACCCGGTGGTTTTTAAAACATGCCTAATGCGTGTGTGTGTGCATGTGTGTGTGTGTGCCCAAAATCACCAAGAAGAGAATGGAGGAGAAGGGATTGCACCAATGCCATGCCCCCTGAGGGGTGATTTCTCACTTTTCCCCTCTCTCTGTCTCTGCCTCTCTCCTGCAAACACATGCACCCTATGGCAAAAAATAAAAAATAAAAAATAAAAAATCTGAAAACAAAACTATCCCAGCTTTTCAACTGGTTTAAAACTCCCCAATATTTTAATATGCATATCATTTACATGCTCAATAAAATGTTCCTTTCAATTCCATGGTCACGTGCTGTGCCTATGAGTGGAGGTGACATGTTTCCAGACCAGAAACTTCTCAGAGCAAGAGTTTTATTTGAGGTGGTGGGGAGGTCCTGAAACAGAACCAAGTCAAATACATGAGAAGGGTGACTGTAAGCAGTACCAGTAAGATACAGTAAAAGTCAATTCATGTCTGAAATGAAATGTAGATTCTTTTATCATAACAATTAATTATAGGAGCCCAAAGGCAGGCAGAGTGCCAGGGGGACTCTCGGGAAACACTTGTGAACCTCAGACCCAGTTTAAAAACTGTTATGATGGGACCAGCATGTGGCACAATGATTACATTGCTGGATTCCCACCTGGCTGACTGTGGTTTGAGTCTCGGACGCAGTGGCTTAAAGAAATCATGCCAGGTATGTGTATGTGTGTGCCCAAGATCCCAGGAGGAGAGTGAAGGAGAAGGGATTGCAGAGTGGCTATCTCCCCTTGGGGGGCTGATTTTTCACTTTCCCTCTATCTCTGTCTGTTTCCTGTAAGAGATGTCAGTGAAAACACATGCCCTATGGCAAAACAAAATCAAAAAACAAAAACAAGCCTTAAAGAAAACTATTATGGGACCAGCAGATGGTGTAATGGTTATGGTGCTGGACTTCCATGTAGTCAACCACGGTTTGAGTCTTGGACCTGCTGACTTAACACTTATGCCAGGCACATTGTTTGGGTGCCCAAAATACTGAGAAGAGAATGGAGTAGAAGGGATTGTGGCATAGCTATCCCAGGGAGTGATTTCTTGCTTTCTGTCTCTTGTCTCTCCAGCAAGTGCATGTGCCCTATAACAAAAATCTCTCTCTCAAATTAAAAACAAAACAAAACTATTAACAATAATGAAACCTCCTAAGGCCATATGAATAAGGTTAAAATAAATAGTGCCTCAAAACAAATTCAGACTTCTGCAAAATGAGATAAATATGTGTGTGTGTGTGTGTGTGAGAGAGAGAGAGAGAGACATGACGAGAGAGATGCAGAGAGAGGGAAACATAAATATATTTCCTTAAGACTATTATTTTTTCCTTCCTGGAGCAGAAACTGAATGAGTAGAAAGAATATTGCCCTGGGAACAGGAGATTTGAGTCTGGGCTGAGAGTTTGTCTCCCTGAGCCCGTGGCTTACTTACCCAGGCCCTGGCCCCCAAATCTATGAAAGTCCTCATGGCTTATTGTGAGCAGAGAGGTACAACTGCCTTGAAAGTACACTTGCTAAATAATGCAAGATATTGTTATTTATTGTTTAAAGGTATTTAAGCTGTATTTCATCCATTCCAAGTTCATGTGAAACAGCTAGAGAGACATGCAGGGGACCCTAGACCAGATCTGCGTGTCTTACCACAGCGCGAGAAGACCCTACTCTTTAAAGCGAGTCTGGTCTTTGTGGAGTGACGGGGTGGTGTGCACAATTCTGAGGGGTAAAGTGCTTTCTGAGGAGGTATCTTTGGAACAAAAGCCACCCCATGGGCAGCTGCTCCAGACCGTTCCTGTGATTGACAGGGGCGAGGAACACAGGTCCTATGGGAGCCCTTTCTTGCTTTGCCCTTTCTCAGGCTGAGTGGCAGCTGCCCGCCCTCTGACGCCCCAGCCATTCACCCATCCCTTCCCTGCCTAAAATATCTTAAGCTGCCACCCTCTTTTCTCCAGCTTCGTTTTCTTCCTCTGACTCAAGGCCCATGCGTAGTAGGTTTTGAACATTACTTTAGTTATTATGAAATGTTCTCGTTTCATCTTTCCCTTTCTCAAAGCACATCTTCCTCTCATCCTAGATTTCATTCCTGGGCCTTTTTAAATATTTCTGATTTCAGTTTCCAGGTTTCTGGTCGGTGTGATATTGAATGTTATCTTTCTCATTAATCGAGGCATCGTGAGATCTTTAGGCAGCCTAACGGCGTTCATTTAAACTCAAGTGAATAAGCAATCTACCTTTTCATAGAGCCGACTTAACACTGAAGTTTGTTCAAATGGAAGTGGAGGAAAATGTTCTAGTTTCTCTGATGATATATCAGTGTTTTAGTGGGGCATTGTGCTCTTCTCATTTACACGGTTTTGAATGCCATAGGATGAGTCCATTGCATATAATAACAGATGGGATGTAATTCATCAGATTTACCTGGCTTTGAAAATGGACAACTATAATCTACTTTCATTATGCACTGCTTTGTACAGAGCCAGGCCTTTCCCCCTTCTTTTATTCCCGCTTTCTCAACATGTTACACATTCTGAATTGTTTTTAATATGAGAGGGTGAAGGTGGTTGTGGTCCAGAAGGGAAATATTTCAAGTAGAAATAAAACAGCTCTGAAGGGATTACAGCATGGCCATCCCCCTACCCCCGGGAAGTGATTTCTCACTTTCTTTCTCTCTCTCTCTCCAGTGATCACACATGCCCTATAGCTAAAATCTCTCTCTAAAAAAAGGAAAGAAGAAAGGAAGGAAGGAAGGAAGGAAGGAAGGAAGGAAGGAAGGAAGGAAGGAAGGAAGAAAACAGCTTCTTGCCTTACTGATTTACTTGTTTTTGTTAAAAAGATATATATACAGGGACCAGCAGATGGCATAGTGAACTCCCATGTAGTTGACTGCGGTTTGAATCCTGAACCTGGTGACTTAAACTCACGCCAGGTGCGTGTGTGTGCGTGCCCAAGATCCCAAGAGGAGAATGGAGGAGAAGGGATTGCGGCATGGCCATCCCCCCTGGGGGTGATTTCTCGCTTTCTATCTTCTCTCTCTCTCTCTCTCTCTCTCTTTCTGGTGAGCGCATGTGCCCTACAGCAAAAATCTCTCAAAATATATATATACACACACACATATACACATATAATATATATGTATGTATATTTATAGAAATATAAAAAAGAAAAACACAACCAAAAAACTAAGCAAGACTAAAACTTTATATTATGGAAATTTTCAAGCATACATGTGTACACTGAAACACACAATAAATGTTATGTACTTGTCACCTAATTATGATATTATCAGATTTTGTCAATATTATTTCACCTATTTATCCCTACTTTTTTTCCCCTAGTGTATTTAAAGTAGATTTCAGGTATCTTATTAATTCATTGATAAATGCTTCAGAATTAATCTCTAGCTGTTAAGGACCTTTTCTTTTTCAAACATAACCACTGTGGAGCCAGCTGGTGCCATGGTGATTAAAGCAGCTGGATCCAACCTGGCTATGTGCTTTGAGTCCTGGACCTGGAGGTTTGAAAAACATGGATGTCTGTGTGCCCAGAATCTCAAAGGGAGCAAGACATGGAGGAAAAGGGATTGTGGAGTGACCATTCCCCATGGAGAAATGCTTTCTCATTTTCTCTCTCTTTCTCTCCGCAGTGAGCACACACGATTTCTGGCAAAAAAAACCCCCCCCAAAACCAAACCAAACCAAAAAAAAAAAAACAACAATAACCAGGTCAGCTGGTGGCATGGAGCTTAAGGTTGCTGGATCCTCCACGGCCAGCTGCTTGGTTTGAGTCCCAGACCCAATGACTTGAGAAGCACTCTGGCACATATGCTTATGTGCCCAAAATCCTGAAGGGAGGGAGAGATGGAGGAGAAGGGGTTGCAGCATGACCATCCTCCAAGGTGGTGCTTTCTCACTTCCCTTCTCTCTTTCTCCGTCTCCTCCGGTCAGTGCACACACTGCCTAGCAATTTTTTAAAAAGAATTTCCTGAGCTGTATTAATTATATATTTTTAAAAACAGAACTGCCATGTTATTATGCCTAATAAAAATACTAATCATTCTTTGATATCATCTAATACTGAGTTCATGTTCTGATATTCTCAATTGTCAAAAAAAAGTCTTTTTATAAGTTATTTGGACCCTACTTCAAATAAAACAATTTGCATTTGGTTTTCATGCTTCTTAAGTTTCCTTTAGTTTTTAAAATTCTCCCTCCCACCCCCCCTTTTTTTTTTGAGCTTTGTCATTTGTCCTGTTCAATTACCTTAACATTTTGCTGATTAATTTGCAAGTATTTGTACAGTTTTTATCATTCCTTTTATTATTGATTTCTAGTTTTATTTCATAAAAATTACTTAATAGGATTTAATTTGTAAAAATTTGTTGAGACCAGAGCCAGCAGATGGCATAGTGGTTAAGGCACTAGAGACCCACATGAGCAACCACAGTTCGAGTCCCAGACCTGGTGGCTTGCTTTCTCACTTTCTCTCTGTCTCTCTCTCCTTCGTCTCTCTCTCTCTCTGGTGCATGCACATACCCTATAGCAAACTAAATAATAATGATGATGATAATTTGTTGAAACTTCTTTCATGGCCTATCATATGGACCATCCTTTACAATGTTGCACGAGCTGATGAGAATGTTGTGTATTCTGCAGCTGTTGAATGAAAGTTCCACTAGGTCCATTTGGTCCACAGTGGTAAGGCTTAAATCTGATGTTTCTTGGCTGGTTTTCTGTGTAGATAATCTATCCAATGCTGAGAGTGAGTGTTGAAATCTACAACTATGATTGTATTGGAGTCTATCTCTTCAGTATATCTAATAATTGCTTTATATATTTGAGCGTTTTAAAGTTGGGTCTATATATATATATATATATATATACACACACACACACATATATATATATATATATATACACACACACACATATACACACACACATACATACATACACACACACAAACTTACATATGTATATATGCTATTGTTATATCCTCTTGTTGAATTGATCATTATATAACTACCCTCCTTGCCTCTTTTTACCATTTTTTAATTTTCTTTGGTTTATTTTTAGTTTTTGCTATAGGGCACATGCACTTTCCAGAGAGAAACAGAGAAGAGGGCAAGAAAAAGCGAAAGAGAGAGAAATCATCCACAAGGAGGGATGGCCACACCATAATCCCTACTTCCTCATTCCCTCCTCCTCTGGGATTTTGGGCATACATGTACATGAACACAATTTGTTTAAGAAGTCACTGTGTTTGGGACTCAAACCACATAGTCAGCCATGTGGGATCCAGCCTCCTTAACCACCATACCACCTGGCTGGCCCTCTTTTTACTATTCTTGAATTAAAGTTTATTTTATTTGATATAAGCATAACTACTGCTCACTTTCAGTATCTATTTGTATGGGATCTTTTTCCGTTCCTTCACTTTTAGTCTATGTGTATCTTTACTGGAGAAGTGAATTTCTTACAGGCAGCATTCAATGAGTCTCACTTTTTTATCCATTCAGCCCATCTGTGTCTTTTAGTTTGGAAGCTCAATACATTTACCTTCAAGGGTATCATTGATAGGCGAGGGCTTATTCCTGTCATTTTATTGTTTTCTGGTTGTTTTGTATTTTATGTGTTCCCTTTTTCTCCTCTTCTTGGTTATGTTAGTCCTTCAGTGTTTTTTTTCTAGTGGTAATGTTTGATTCCTTTCTGTTTTTCATTTGCGTAGCCACCCTTCCGGTAAGTTTTACACTTTCACATGTTTTCATGATGTAGAAATCCCATCGGCATTTCTTGTAAAGCTCGTCTATAAATTCCCTCAGTTTTTGCTTTTTTGAGAAAGACTTCATTTCTTTTTTATTTCTGAAGGATAGATTTGCTAGGAGTAGTATTCTTGACTGCAGCTTTTTCTTTCAGTATTTTGAATATGCCGATTTATTCTCTTCTAGACTGTAAGGTCTCTGTTGAGAGATTTGCTGTTTACCTAATGAAGGTTTCCTTACATGTGACTTGATGGTTTTTGCTTGTTTTTAGAGTTTTCTCTGTTTGGGGCTTTTGATAGTTTGACTACAAAGTACCTCAAAAAAGATTTCCGTTTGGGAACCAGCAGTTAGCATAATGGCTATGTCGCTGGACTCCCACGTAGTCGACCGCGGTTCGTGTCCTGGACCCGGTGGCTTAAAACTCACGCCGGGCGCGTGTGCGTGCGTGCCCAAGATCCCGAGAGGAGAATGGAGGAGAAGGGATTGCAACGTGACCATCCCCCCTGGGGGGTGATTTCTCGCTTTCTGTCTCTATGTCTCTCTCTGTCTGTCTGGCGAGCGCACGCGCCCTACAGTGAAAATCTCTCCAAAAAAAAAAAAAAAAGATTTCCGTTTGATTCTTTTTAATAATATGTATCTCTGTTAAATTTCTCATTTAGTTGGTGCTTTTCTCATTTCATTAAATTGTCTCTTTGTATTCTGTTGTATCTATTGCTGCATTTCCTTATGATCATTATTTTGAATTCCTTCTCTGGTATTTTGTAGATTTTCTTCTCTGTCAGGTCTACTGCTAGAGAATGATTGTGTTCCTTTGGGAACATTATTTTGTTTTTCCCTGTTTCTTGTGTCTCTAGGTTGATATTTTATCTGGTTGAACAGTTTCCTCTAAGAATTTAGTAGGATGACTTTCATGGTGAAAATTTCTCCCATAGATAAGTCTTAGGCTCTCAATTGGATAAAACTCACAGGCTTTGGTTCCAGGTTGGTGTACCAGTGTAGTCTGCATGTGTTTCCTTCAGTGATAATCAGTATTGCGATGCCTACAATACCTCAGTGACCTAAGCTGCAGGAGTTTGTAAGGTCAGCCTGCTAACTGGTACTTACCTCTCTTACAGGTAGAATGTGTTGGTGGGTAGGTAAAATTGCTTTATTAGCTCCCATCTTGGCACATGACTGTGAAGAGGATCAAATTGCCTGGCTCCTTCTGCTGGACCTCGATGGGGCATCCAGGCAGGGTGTTCTGGTCATTACTATAATTACTACAATAAATAATTAACAAAGGTTGGTACTGTGAACCTATATATACTATCTTAGCCAAGACTACCTGCACAAAGTGGTTCCTATCAAAACCAGAGCACATGCTAAGTCTTATGGTTGCTGGATCATAACTGAGGGCATAATCATGTCGCTAAGATTATAACCAGCAATGATCTCAAAAGGAAACGGGATAGAGTTAACTCAGCACTCTGAGAATGACCTAAAAATATTTTAGAAAATAAACACTGTACTAATCCTCCTCTATCATAGTTTTACTTCCCATGGTTTCACTTATTCATGGTATCCATGGTCCAAAAATATTAAATAGAAATGTTCAGAATAAAGAATTTGTAAAGTCTAAATTGCATGTGGTTCTGAACTGCATGATGAAATCTGCCATCTGAAAGGTGAACCATCCCTTTGTCTAACGTATCTATGCTGCATGTGCTTCCCACCCCTTAGTCACCTAGAAGCCCTCTTGGTTATCAGATCAACCGTGATGGTATTGCAGTGTTTGCAATCAAGGGCCTTTATTTTACTTAATGATGGTCCCAGAATGCAAGAGAGTGATGATGGCACATTGTTACAATTTTTCTATTTTACCATTACTTATTGTTATTAATCTCTTATTATGCCTTATATATAAAGTAAACTTTCTCAATAAGGTATGTATATATTGGGAAAAAACAGAGTATGTGTAGAGTCAATACTATCCACAGTCAGTATTAACCACAATAGTCTCCCTGTTTATAAAGTCCCCGCCCCCCCGCCGTGTGTTTTTCAAGTCACATGGTCCAGGACTTGGACCACACAATTGACCATATGTGATCCGATAGCCTCAACCACACACCACTGGCCTGGAAACGTTCACTTAACTTGATCTTAAAGGGGCAATAAAGAAGTGACTAAGTGTGAGTTCAAACTTGCTACTGTATTACCTTAGACAAGTTACTTAGATTTTACAAGCTTCAGCCATACAATGAGGTTAATCCTAACAACAGCACCACTTCACGGGGAGGGACATAATGAGATACAGCAAGTGAAGAACTTGGTGTAGTGCCTAGCACACAACAAGCATGTCTTAATGATTAGATTCAATAATAATTATTGTGCATGTGAAAACTATCTACTTTCATTGTATTTCTGGTCAAAATTACTCTTTCACTTAGGAGATTGAAGCAGTGAACCTACCAGGATTTATACTTTCCAAAACAATGCTCAGAATGAGGCCCAGTCCTCAGCAAAGGCTTCTTTCTTAAATGACCTTTATAGGATAGGAAAACACACGTCTTCCGTGCAGAAACCATCTTCCTTAAACCAGTAGCCTCTACCATGGCTCACCAACTTAGCAATGTGATCATCTTACTAATGGTTCTTTATATTAAGGTAAACTTTTAGCAAAGGACTCAGCATGCCAGCCTCCTGAATAAAGGTATCTTTATCCTCATTTTACAAATGAGAATCTGTGGCTCAGAAAGGCTGTTTTGAGTACCCACGTCACCAGATCCAAGAAGGTTGTAACTTAGAACCCAGGGTTTTTACACCTTTTTCATTGATTTTGGGGAACACGAAGGGATTATCTAAAGCAGCTCTAATCTGTACAAACTCCTGCTCAGAGAGAAAAGCAGAGGAAGATTTTTTGAGCTGTTTTGCATATCAAAGGCATTAATTTTTCCTCTTTAAGATCAGAGGTTTATCATCTATCCAAATTAAATGCAGGCTTCTAGTGCTCATCTCACATACTTCCTATTTTGAGTCCCTTTGGATTTGTGATTTGCTTCTGCCAATCAACTAATTTAATGAAAAGGAAGACATCACCCCTATCCTTGGGAGAAATTCTAGCCAGGGTCTCCTTTAAGAACTAAAAGACACTATTCTCTTCAACTCTTCATCTCTGTCCCTAAACTCAAAATATTTCCCTGACCTGATGCCAGAGTGAATGCACTTTGTGAATTAAAAGGAAAATGCTAGTGACTGCTTCAGTTATTCTAAGTCTTTGTCCCCTATTTCAATCTTATGTATATGATCTTGAGATGACAAAGCTATGATCCATGTTTTAGAAGATAAATTATTTGTGGAGAAGAGGTTGATGCATGGTGGAAAGGGAGGGAAGAGACTGGAGAAGCTAGAAACTTGCTTGGTAAAAGCTTACTAAGTGTTAACTAAACTGGGCCAAAGCTCTAAGAACTCCAGTGGAACTAAAAATTGAGAGCTGGGATAAGTATCTATTAAATTTATTGTATAGCATTTGGAAAGATCAGGAGAGAGCTATATTGGGAGTAATGGCTATTCAGTAACTGTACCTGTAAAGCCTTTACTTCTGTGATCTGGAAAGGTTAAGACAACTTAAAGCATATTCCAAAGGTGTCTTTTGCACCCACTGAGAATCTGGCTACTTAAAGACCTATGACCAGGGGCCAGCAGATTGCATAGTGATTAAGGTGTTGAACTCCCATGTGGTCAACCCAGGTTTAAGTCCTAGAGCTAGCAATTTGAAACTCATACTGGGTCTGTGTGCCCAAGATCCTGAGAGGAGACTGGAAGAGAAGGGATTGCAGGGTAGCCATCTCGCCACCAGAAGAGGGAGGGATTTCTTACTTTCTGTCTCTCTGGTGAGCGCATGTGCTCTATAACAAAAATCCATTTAAAGAGAAAGAAGAGGAAAAACCCTTATGATCACTTGGTGTCTGTATGTGTGTGTGTGTGTCTGAGTGGCAGGTTGGCTCTTGCTCGCATATGACACACTTCTCACGGAGATGGAAACGATTCCGAAAATATTGGTCAAGGAGATGGTTTAGGAAGAATAAAAAAAATCACACGTAACATACATCTTCTCCAAGGTGTCTTCCCCCCCCCCCGCCCCGAACTTTGAGGCCTAACTCTTTCCTCTTGCCCTAAGGTAAATTGGCTATTTAGAAAAAGTCTGTCAGACATGTCCTTCCCCTGTGACCTGACTTCTAGGAATAAGTCTTCTAAGCACTGTGGGACCTGACTCCTAGGAATGAGCTTTCCTAGCACTGTGGGACTTGACTCCTCAAAATAAGCCCTCTTAATGCCATGGAACCCTTTGTTTTTGTGGCCTAAGCATGCATTCAGAGGAATGATTTTTGGCCAACAGGGGGGACTGAGGACAAAAAGTCTGACTACTTTTCCTATTTTCCAAAATCTTTTCAAAAGGGACTGGGGAAGTCATGACCACAAACATTAACAGACCATTTATTTTCTATTAACAGGATTCTTCCTACATCCTGTCCCTGGCATAGTATCTTTGAGATGTATATTTCAACCAATTACAGTATATTCTTTTGCTTATCTCTTCCCAAGACACAGAACTTCCCTTTCCTTGAGCTGTAGATTAAGCCTTTCTTTAACTCATCTCTTCCCAAGACATAGATCTTCCCTTCCAATCACCAGCCAAGAAATTGTGGAACCCACCTATAACCTACAACCCCACTTCCACATGTCCTGCCTTTTTGGGCCAGATCAATTGAAAATCTCTTCATTAATTTTGTCTGTTGATCTCAAAAACAAATAAAAGGAACCCCTGTACATGATCACCCTGAGAAAGGCATGTATGTCTCTTCTCTGCGCCTAGGTCACTCATATTTGGCTTGGAAATAAACTGCATTGAGTATTAATTATTAATTTTTACAGTTGGTTATTTTTTTGTCAACAAGATTGTTTAGGGAAGCTAACAAATCCCAGGAGGCATTTAACTTCTGAAAAGCAAAGGACACTTAAAAATGTATGTATTCATTCATTTACACATAAATTCACTGAATACCTTCCTAGGGCTCCTCTCTTCAGGGATGTGTATTAATGTGGGAAGAATGAGAAACTAGACACTAATGAATAGGGATTTGTCTTATTGTTGTTGTCATTGTTGTTCTGTGGCTATAAAAGGAGAGAAAGTCTTTTTACTTTGCCATCGTAAATTGATTAGCCTGCCTTCCTCCCCAACTGAGGGTGGGGGAAGAAAAGGGAATGACCCTAGAATAGTACCTATGCAGCTCTGGCATTTCCTGATTTCAGCAGTTCAGAAATGGCTTAATGTATCAAGATTCAAAGAGGAAATTGTATCTGTTCCCATCACTCTGAATATGTAATTAATAACTGCAAAGTCTTCTGAACAAAGAAAGATGGCTATACCTGGCAATGTTAATTAACAATGTATAGATTTGAAATGTGCTCTTCCAAAGCTTTCAATCCAAATGCTAAATGATGCCAAGGGTCTTCAAAAGCAATTAGAGGAAAGAAACGTATCAAGTTAACCTTCATCTCATCATCTTCACTAATTAATATTTGGTACCCAGACATCTTGCTTGGCTTTGAAATAGGAAATGAATCTGGAATTTTGTGATATTTGATGAAATACTCATGAGTTCAGCGACAAGGTAGAAAAAGGAATAAATGGGATGTTTGAGCATGGTATGAATTATTTGAAGAATTTTGGAATTTAGTGAGCTGATCTCATTAACAGGGTTCAGAGAATGTCTACTCAGAACTAATGACTTATGCTTCTGAAGTTTCAATTTATTTCTTTAGGAAGAAATTTTAGTTAAACTGTGGCAGAGGCTTTGACAAGTATTTGAATGTCAGCAATTACCCTTCTTCTCCCCTCTCCACAATTCAACTCAACTCACCTTTATTATATTGTGGACAGAAGTCTGACTGCTTTTTCCCATTTTTCTAAAGTCCTTTTATGACGACCTAGGAGGAGTCATTCCCACAAACATTAACAGACCTTTTTTTTCCCATTTAACAGGATTCTTCCTAAATCCTGTCTCTGGCATAGTTATCTTTGAGATGTATATTCAACTGATTTCAGTATATTATTTTGCTGACCTCTTCCCAAGGCACAGAACTTCCCTTTCCTTGAGATGCAAATTAAGCATTTCTTTGCAAATCTCTTCCCAGGACACAGATCTTCCCTTCCAATCACCAGCCTAGGAATTGTGGAATCCACCTATAACCTACAAGCCTCCACTTCCACATGTTCCACCTCTTTGGGCCAGATCAATTTTGTCTGTAAATCTCAAAATCAAATAAAAGGAACCCCTGTCCATAATCACCCTGAGAAAGGCATGTATGCCTCTTCTCCGGGCCTAGGTCACTCATATTTGGCTTGGAAATAAACCACATTAATTATTAATTACTAATTTTTACAGTTGGTTATTTTTTTGTTGACAATATACATGTATGAAAATCTGGTACTAGACTTTTGTGGAGATATGTATTAATAAAATAATTTTTCTATAAAAATATTCTAATGGTTAAGAGATTTGTGTTCTATCTCTACTTCTACCACTTCTTAGCTGTGGAAGCTCAGACAAGTCAATGAGAATTTGTCTAAGCTTTGGGGCCAGCAGGTGGTGTGGTGGTTAAGGGCGCTGGACTCCCACATGGCCGACCATGGTTCAAGTCCCGGACCTGGTGACTTGCTTTCTCACATTCCCTCTCTCTGTCTCTCTCACTCTGTCCTGTGATCAAATTAAAATAAATAAATAAAGTTAAATAAAATAATTCTTTTAAAAAAAGAATTTGTCTAAGCTTCAATTTTCATCCTGTCAAATGAATGTAATAGTATAATAGTACCTATTTCATTGGGTTATTAGAAAGATGACATGAGATGCTGCATGTGGATGACATATGGCTAACTTTTTAATAAATATTAACTATTAATAGTAGCATTAGAAATTTAGGGACCAGCAGATGGCATAATGGTTATATTACTGGGCACCCACATAGTTACTTGTGGTTCAAGTCCCAGATCCAGCAGCTGGGCATGTGTGCATGCATGTCAAAAATCCCAAGAGGAGAATGGAGGAGAGGGGATTGTGGCATGCCCATTCCCCTTGTGGGGGGGTGTGATTTCTTACTTTCTGTCTCTGTCTGGAGAGTGCACATGCCCTGCAGCAAAAGTCTCTCTAAAAACAAAAAGACAACCAGAAAAAGAAATTTTAGCTATCCTTCTGGGATAATAAATCATCATTCATTCAAGATACCTTCAATGCCTACTTTATTTTTATTTTTAAATTTATTTATTCATTCTACAACAGAGAGAGAGAGAGAGAGAGAGAGAGAGAAAGAGAAAGAGAGGAAGAGTCAGTAGCCCAACAGGGTCCTGATGCCACCAGCCACCCCATGCTTTAGCCAGCCCTGGATCATGGGTGAGAGCTTGCCCTTCATACTCAGGGAAGTCTCTGGACTTGAAATGGGAACCTTCCCCTGTGAGATAGCTTTGCAGAGTGTCACATTTTACGGCTCTGCTACCAACTGGACTCCTCAATGCCTATTTTATATCAGGGCATAGTTTTAGAGAGAAACTGCACGGATGTCTTTCTGGCTCTCAAGAGGCCTAGAATTTAAAGGGAAAACAGATATGCAGCCAGCAATAACATAAAGGAAGGATGGACAAGATGATACAGGAGTTTGGGGCAAAGGGTATCTTCACTAAAAGAAATAGAAACATTAACTCGGATTATTTTAAGCAATTAGAAAGTGTGTTATTGCACCTGACAGTGAGTTGAGAGCATCTGTTGCACAGTGATGTCATCAAGGACCCAGTTTCTTTCCATCTTTCTACTCCAACAGTGCTGGCTTCATTCCTGAGACTGTAAGGAGGCCCAACACTCAAGTACATCTAAATATAATAATGGCTATAAAAAGAAGAGAAAGAATTTCTTTCTGTGTCTTTTCTCAGGAGTTAAAAACGTTTTTCCAAAAGAAGACACACATAACAGACAAAGGATGTAAATTCCTCTGCTGAAAATTAGATATATGGTAATATCCTTTTTTTGATTGTCATAATACTACATGCATACTTTGAAAAACCATATTGTGTACTATAGAGGTGTACAATGACGGAATGTAAAAAAAAAATTTTAGTTCAACAGTGACAGGAGTCCATCAGTCAACTTATTTTCATCTTATTGGTATATATGGGTTATTTGCCTATCCTGTACCGATCACTGCCCAAAATGGGATTATCCTGAAAACCTGGAGCGTGTAGGAGGTTAGCCTTTCTCAAAGCACAGGGCATGGAGGAAAGGGTAGAAACCAGAATCAAGTCAATGTTATATTAGAAATAGGAGGCTGGCCCTGTAGCCTAGTGGTTAAGGGAACCAGATCCTAAATAGCTAACCGTAGTTCCATTCTCAGCCCCAGGGTCTTGAAAAAACACACTGGGTATGTGTGCATGCATACCCCAAATCCTGACAGGATAAAGAAACATAGGAGAAGCAATTGCAGCATGATCATGCCCCATTGGGGGGTGCTTTCTTTCTCTCTTTGTCTCTCTCTGGTGAGTGAACATGCCCTTTAATAATTAAAAATAAAAAAAGAAGTGGTGAGCAGAATGATTTTTTGGTAGGAACCAGCAATGTCCACTGGTGCATGAGAGAGTCAGGACAAACTTACAGATGAGTTAGTCCCTGACTGAGACTTTGAAGATATAAACTTTGGCAGATAAGTAACCAGGAGGGATCGTTTTTGGTGGTAAAGGGTATACCATGAAACATGAAATGGCGTGGGGCTTTTATTTCCTCATAAGATGGAGTGGCAGGAATTGGATTTACTCTCTCACCTGATAAAACCAATAAAACCAAAGTATACAAATAAAAGTTTTCAAGACATTGGACATCAGGCTACATAGGACAGTAATTCCTAAGAGATGAGAAATTAGCAAAGTGAGTCACACCAGGAGTAAGTCACAACTTGACTTGAAGGTATAAGTCACAACTTGCATAACTTCAGCTTACTTTTAAAAAAAAATTATTATTTAATTTAACTTTATTTATTTGTTTACTTATTTTAATTTGATCAGAGAGGGATAGAGCAAGAGAGAGGGAGAAAGTGAGAAAGCAAGCTGCCAGGTCTGGGACTTGAACCATAGTCAGCGTGGGAGTCCACTGCCCTCAACCACCATGCCACCTACCGGCCCTACTTGGGATTACTCTTTTAAGTGTGTTTCCAGGTCATGATATAGGAGGGATGTGGTATTGAAGAGAATTTTTTTTTTTAATGTTTCTGTACAGTTAAAGAACAAATTCTACTAAAAATTGAAGTCTGACCTGAGAATAAGTCTTACAAGTTAATTTATTACTGCATAGACAGAACTCCACAGAGATTTATCTAGCCCTAGAGATGATGTGTTTACATTTCTAGAGGGGATAAAGCCTGGGACTAGGAGATATCTCTGAGTTGTAAAACTTGGAGAAACTGGGATTTTACTTTCTCTGGAGAGATTTATTTCCATTCCAAAGGGTTAGAGTAAGATATTTTCAAGGAGATTCTTTCAGAAGTAGAAGGAGAGGTGTCTGTCTTTTTTTTTCATACATAAACAAAGAAAATGTACTTTTCTGTGTTTTTCACCAATGGGGTAAGACTATCACTTGAGACAATCTTTAAAAAAGAAATTATTTAATTATATTTTATTTATTAATTAATTATTATTTTAATTTGCTATAGGGTACGTGCACTGACCAGACAGAGACAGTAAGAGAGAGAAAGCAAGCCACCAGCTCCAGGACTTGAACTGCAGTTGACCATGTGGGAGTCCAGAGCCCCAACCTCCATGCCACCTGCTGGCCCCTTAAGACTATTTTGGGGGATCAGCAGTTGGTATAATGGCTATGTCGCTGGATTCTCATGTAGTCGACTGTGGTTCTAGTCCCAGACCCGGTGCCTTAAACTCACACTGGGTGCAGGTGCCTGCATGCCCAAGATCCCAAGAGGAGAAAGAAGGAGAAGGGATTGCGGTGTGGCCATCCCCCCAGGGGGTGATTTTTTGCTTTCTGTCTCTTTGTCTCTCTCTGTCTTTCTGGCGAGTGCACATGCCCTATAGCAAAAACCTCTCCAAAAGAAAAAGACTATTTTGGTATCTGATTCTCATCAAGTGTTCTGAACATATGGGGAAACAGGGAAAATGATGCTGCAATATTATTCTGTTTGTTCATCTTGCTGTAAGTATGTCAGGAATTCTGTATCTGCTTCAAAAAACTCAGTGTAGGGATCAGCAGTTAGCGTAATGGCTATGTCACTGGACTCCCATGTAGTCAACCGCGGTCCGATTCCAGGACCCGGTGGCTTAAACTCATGCCAAGCGCATGTGCATACGTGCCCAAGATCCCGAGAGGAGAATGGAGGAGAAGGGATTGCAGCATAGCCATCCTCCCTGGGGGGGTGATTTCTCGCTTTCTGTCTCTCTGTCTCTCTCTTTCTCTCTGGCGAGCACATGCACCCTGTAGCGAAAAACCTCTCAAAAAACAAAAACAAAAACAAAAACAAAAACAAAAACAAAAAACCAAAAAACTCAGTGTACATTAAGAACAAAATTTTAAAGTACAAATATTAATACAACAGAGGAAATGCCAGGTAGTGGCACAGTGGTAACACAACTAGACCCACCTGGAGAAGGTCCTGGGTTCACATCCTAGGACTCCCTGAACAGCAGTGCTTGCATGGAATGGTACCAGGTCATGGAATGAAGACCTGTTAAGGGTGGTTATCTCTCTGCCTATCTCTCTCAATCTCTCTTTTGGAAGAATTGTGTGCAGGTGTAGAATTAGAAGACAAGTAACATTTAAACAAGTATTATAATTATATTGTGTATGTTCAAAGAGTTAAACAGAGAAATGTAAGATCTAAGAAAAACCCAAACTGGAGTTTTAGAGATAAAAACTTAATACTTGAGATAAAACATATAATATATGACATGGGTGGCAGATTAAACATGAGAAAAATAATGTGTTGACTCAAAGGTACAGCAGCAGAAATTTTCCAAAATAAAACCAGATACATACACACACACATGTGTATATATACTATATTTAATATATATATTTAATACTCCTTTAAATTTGTTTATTTTTATTTATTTTAATTAGACCAGAGAGGGACAGAATGAGAGGGAAAGAAAGAGAAATCACCTCCTGATGGGTGATTTCTCACTTTCTATCGCTCTCTGGTGAGCGCACACACCTTATAGCAAAAATCCTAAAAATAATGATCATAACACATCAGTGCAGGCATAAATGTAGGAGTACACCAGCGCTCATCCTTTGATGGACAGCCAAGATCCACTCTTCATTTAGACTTCCTCTTCAAATTAAATACCTGGTTCGGCATCATTCCTGGCATCCCTGACTGTGCAGTCAATATTTCCTTGAGTGAACTTGTGCTTAACCAGGAAAACAAAGTTAGCAGTTCAAGCAGGCCTAGGGGGGAAGACTTGGCCTCTGAGGTTCACCGAAAATCACTGACAATAGACTAATAAGAAGAAAAGGCATACGGATTGTTTAAACCTGCATAAAAGAACCATACAAAGCTTGGCTCAAAGAAAGGCCAAAGGACTGAAGACTTTATACCCAAGAGGACGGAGGAGTTTGGAAGTAGAGCTAAGAAAGGGGAAGGGAGAAGAAATGCAAAGAATCTTGTCCTTCTGGGCCAGGTGCCATACCTCCACTCTTTTTTCTGCTTCAGGAAAGTTAAAAAGGGGGTAGCACCAAGAAAGTCTGCTTGCATCTGCTGCTTACTTTACTGATGTAAATAGATGTAAATTTCTTTGACAAAAGATAACTTTTTGAAAAAAGTTAATTTCTGGGTCTGGAGACCTTTTGAATATTTATCTTAAAATAGGCCAAAGAAGTATATTTGGGGGTGGCATATTTTAGTTCCCACAAAGGTATGAATTTCAGATTTTTTTTCTAATTGCCAGAAGGAACATGTGCTCACCAGAGAGGAGGAGGGAGAGAGGGAGAGGAAGAAGGAGAACGCATCCCTTGGTGGGGACTGGTCACACAGCGATCCCTTCTCCTCCTTTTCTCCATCTTTTTGGGATCTGGGGCACACATACACATATGCCCAGGATATTTTCAAAGTTGCAGCGGCTGGGACTTGAACCATAGTCAGCCTTGTAAGATCTAGCTCCCTTAAGCACTAGGCTGTGGGGCTGGCCCTGAATTACAGATTTATTATAGATTTGAGAAGACTTCAAAAAGCTTGTGGAAGGGCTGGCAGGTGGCGTGGTGGATGCTGGACTCCCACAGGGCTGACCACAGTTTGAGTCCACTTTCCCTTTCTCTCTCTTTGATTCTGTCCGTCTCTGGTCAAATTTAAATACATGAATTAAATAAATAAAGTTAAATAAAATAATTCTTTATTAAAAAAAAAGCTTGTGGAAATGTAGAATTAAAATATAAGTTCATTTTGGTACAAAAAAATGTGAAACCTATGCATAAGTTTTTCATAATATGCATTTTCCACGAACTTTTTGAAGACCTCTTGTATATGAAAATGATTATCAAATATTGGGAAGCATTTTCTAGAAGAAAAACTATTTTTATGTGCTTTTTGACTGATGTTTTATTAGTTGATTGAAGTATCATTAAAAGAAAAGCCTCAGACAGTTTAGTGGAGTTTAATTGAGCAAAAACACTTGGAATCAGGCAGTCTCCAGAATGGCTTCCAAGGAAGTCTGGATAGCCATGACATGGGCCGAGTTTTATGTATAAGAAAGGGAAAGTGATATACCAACCCTGACTGGTTTTTCCTCTTTTTCCAAAGTCCTTTCCAGAGGGGGAGTCACACCCACAAACATTAACAGACCATTTTTTCCATTAACAGAATTCTTCCTACATCCTGTCCCTGGCATAGTATCTTTGAGATGTGTATTTCAACTGATTACAGTATATTTTGCTTATCTCTTCCCAGGACACAGATCCAATCACCAATCTAAAAATTGTGGAACCCACCTGTAACCTACAAGCTCCCGCTTCCACATATCCTGCCTTTTTGAGCCAGACCAATGGAAATCTCTTTACTAATTTTGTCTGTCACTCTCAAAATCAAATAAAAGGAATCCCTGTACCTTATCACCCTGAGAAAGGCATGTATGCCTCCTCTCTGGGCCTAGGTCACTCATATTTTGCTTGGAAATAAACCGCATTAAGTAATTATTTTTGGAGAGGTTTTTGCTATAGGGAATGTGTGCTTGCCAGAAAGACAGAGAGTGACAGTCAGACAGAAAGCAAAAAATTGCCCCCCATCCCACCAAGGGGCATGGCCATGCCTCAATCCCTTTTTCTCCATTTTCCTCTTGGGATTTTGGGCATGCACACACACACACCTGGTGTGAGTTTAAGCCACCAGGTCCAAGACTCAAACCGTGATTGACCACAGGGGAGTCTAGCTACATAGGCATTATGTCATCTACTGGTCTCTGCATTAACTATTAATTATTAATTTTTTTAGAGTTGGTTATTTTCTGTTGACAGGGAAGTGAGGGAATAAGGTAGAGAAATAATTGGATTGGTTACAGCTTGATATTTGTCTGCATGAACACAGTTTAAAGGGTAGGCTGTCTGTGATTGACTGAAGTGTGATGGGAGTGATTGGCTGTAACTTAGCAACTTACTAAGGAAGCAGATTTCCACGTGAGGCTGTGGTTTGCTATGGAACTCAAACAGGAGTATAAAGGCCTTTACAGGCCAACAAAGTTTAACAGTATAAATGTACATTTATGATTGTAAGAGTAAAATACTGAAATTAATAATGGTGTTCAAAGCTATTAACTTTATGTAAAAACAGTAAGTATTTTCAGACAGTTTCATAGAGAAATAGAGTACAGATACAAATGATGAAAGAGTATGTTATCTCCATAATTTTAGGGGAAACATATTTTAGCACAAGTATTTATACCAATGTAAATATCAATGATAACATTATTATACTACTAATAATAGTAAGAAAGAGTAATAGTTATGAGGATGATTCAGTTACATCATTATTCTAATCTCTGTAAATTGTATACTGGTATTCAGACCATTAAACAAAATAATGTTTTAAACTATATTTAAAAACCAGTTCTTTAGTTCCATTTAGGCTATGCATGTTTTGTGGGGAATGTCTTCATATCTTGTAAGGGTGGATTACAAGCAGCAATGTTAACTTTGGCACCTTAAAATTTCATAGGGACCAAAGGCTCCATAATCATGCTCAACAATACTCATGAAAAATCGCCTTTGATAAAGACATAATAAAGAATCTAAAGGAAATAAAATGTTACAGGAAAATGATGCACCTACTACACATTTTGTTTACATAAAAAGTCTGAAAACAGATTCTGTTAGAACCCTTTCAGAAGATTCCTTATAGTTACGAGTCTATGGGGACTAAAAATTTAAATAAAAGGAATGTTAAAACATTTGTTATAGTCTGTTTACAATTTTCAGTAGATAAAGATGAAGGAATTTTGAGGTATGCATATGAATTGTAGATGAAAGTTTTTTCTAGAAAACACATACTGCAAGTTTCTTCTTGAATTATATTCTGCTTTGAACACAAAGGCAGTAGCATCATTAAATGTACTACTTTTGTAAATCATACATCAAAAATGTGGGCATGCAGAGACAACCAGATGTCTTTTTTAAAGTTTGACAGCCTGGTGGATTAATGATGAATTCAACTCTGTTCCTGTTTACTAGCTTGCCAGAGGATGTCGGGTCTCTCACGTAGTGAATCTGATTGAAGAAATATTTAGTGAATAGGAAGGGAGATAAAAAAGTGTCATGTGATTGACACTGACAATGGAACAAACATGGTGAAGGCTATTTGTGATTTAGGAACCACAATCAATATTTTATTCACATCCTCTGGTTATGTGTCCAGCAAATAATTATAGCACAGAACAGGATTCCTGAGCAATGAGCAGGGCATGGTGGTCTACTGTCAGCATTCTTCTCTGGCCGAAAACAAGTTTCATGACCTACAAGAGATTTTTAAACCATCTTTTCAAGGACTTACAAGAGGTGTTCAAACAGAATGGCATAGTAGCTATGAAATGTTAAAAAGGCTACCTGGACAAAATATAGGTTTAATGTTATATTTGCAGACAAAAATACCAACACAGCAGGCTCTACTATCAGCCAAAGCATTGCTTAAAGGAAAAAATAGCTTTTAGAAGCCACTGAAGGAACTATCAATCTGAGTTCCTAGAACGTTACAAACATTTCTTTATTTTTTTTAATTTGCCAGAAGGCACATGTGTTTGTCAGAGAGTCAGAGAGAGAAGGAAAGAGAGAAGGCACCCCCTCTCCAGTGGGCAGTGTCAATGCCCCAATCCCTTCTCCTCCATCTCTCCCTCCTTTCAAGATTTTGGGCACACAGACACGTGCCTGGTGTGTTTGTCAAGCTGTTGGGGCTGGGATTTGAACTGCGTGGTCAGCTACTGTGTGAGACCTAGCCTCCTTAACTGCTAGGCCATAGGGCCAGCCCATAAAAATATTTTTCTTTTCTTTAAAAGAATCATTTTGTTATATAATTTTATTCATTTGAAGTTGATCAGAGAGAGCCCGAGAGAGAGAGAGAGAGAGAGAGAGAGAGAGAGAGAGAGAGAAGGAAAGTGAGAGAGCAAGCTGCCAGGTCTGAGACTCAAACCGTGATCAGCCATGTGGGAATCCAGCCACCTTAACCACCACCTCACCTGCTGGCCCCATAAAAAAATTTCTTACATCTCTTGACATTATCCTCCTAGCATGTGGCTACAGAGAGATGCTGAAATTGGTGTTCATGTAATAAAAGCTGAAGAAAAGTCAGAGCTAATTTTGTTACCTTGAAAGAAAACCACACTGCTCTATTGCCATATTTCTATATCCAAGGTTTAAGGATGGATTTTTAAGAAGTGATTGTGTAAAACAGCAAATACAATATTGGAAGTACCAGGTATCAGCAGAGGTAACAACACAACCTTGTGAGAGCTTCTGAAAATGGTAAGAAAGCATCTTCTTTTAGGCAAGGCCCAGAATTTATATGACAAGTTCAATGATACTTATCACCACTGTCAACCAAACCTTTAAATCCCAGAGTTGAGGAGGAGATAAGTCATCATGTATGGGCGCTACTCTTGGAAAGGGAGAAAAACCTTAGTGATGATGTCATCATTAGCAGTGTCCTAAAATGGAAAAGCTTGCCCTTGAATTTATGTTCCTCTCAACCACCCTCAGTTAAGTGAGGTTTCTTTGGTATTGCAAATATGAGCTGCAGTGAGTGTAAGAGTCAGCTACCAATAGCCGGAAATTCTTCTTCTTCTACTAGAATATCAAACTCTTAACATTTGACTACTAATTTTTTTAATTAATAAAAGTGAAATAATATTTATTATTATATCACATTACTGTTTAGCCCAGGAATTCATTTATGTTGGTTTTAGTCAAGTATTGAGTTTTAAAAGTTTATTTATTTATTTAAGAGAAAGAAAACATGTGAGTGACAGGGACTCCCAACATGGAGATCCTCACCTCAGCATTCCCAACCAGCCAGAATTATCAGCACATTTCCAGCCTACTCAGTGTTTTCAGGTCTTCTAGGATTTACACCCTGAGATCTGAACCCTGGGCTTTCCCATAAGGCTCCAGTATCACACAGGAGTGCCCTCCCCCATGCCATCATTGGTGGGCCCAATATTAATTTTAGTAGATAGAAGATGATGGTAGTTTGGACTGAAATAAGGGCATTGAAGGGAGTGAAAAGTGACCAGATTCTGAATGTTTTACAATACCAAAGGACAATTGACAACATTTATTGGTGGTTAGGTGTGGAATCTGACAGAAAGAGGGAGTTTTGGATGACTTGAAGGCTTTTGTCCTGTGAAACTAGTTGAACAGGATTGACATTTCCTGAAAAGCAGAAAACTACAGAGATACTTTGGGTGTAGCATGTGACATGGTGGAAAGTTTGGTATTGAACATGTCAAGTTCGAGACTCCTAGCTGCCTTCTCAGAAGCTCCTCTAGACTGCCCTGACATTTCCAACTCAACATGTCCCAAATGGACCCTCATCTCCTCAAACCTGCCTTAATCAATATCCTCTCCATTTTAGTGACGACAGCCCATTCCTTCCAGTGGCTCAAACTAAAAATCTTAGAGTCACCTCGAATTTTTTTTTCTTTCTTCTTCATTTTCTCCTTCTTTCATTCTTCTCTCCCTCTCCCTCCCTCCCTCTCTCTCTCTCCCATCTCTCCCCGCCCCCTCTTGCTCTCTCTCTCTGTAAATACTTGCTGAATATTGAACATTAAGCCTAATTCTCTTGTAATGTACTAATACATTTGGCCAGGATGATATCAAGACATGTGGGTAGCTCAAGCAGACTATAAATTTGGTGCACTTTCAAATGGGTATTTAAAAAAATGCACACATACACAAAAACACATTTTAGAATTTTTCCATGGGGTGTGTGCACTCACCAAAGAGACAGAGAGAGGGCAAAAGTGAGAAATCATCCCCCAAGGGAATGGCCATGCCACAGTCCCGTCTCCTCCAGTCTCTTCTCAGGATTTTGGGCATGCACGCGCACATACACACACACACACACACACACACACGTGCGCACCTGACAAGACTTTTAAGCTGCTGGGTCTAGGACTTGAACCACGGTAGGCCATATGGAATTCAGCACTTTAACCACCATACCACCTGCTGGTCCCTCACACATGTATATATATTTTTTCAGTCTAAGTTTATTTAGAAAGGTTGTTTATGGGAGGGCCTAAAACAGGAATGAGGCTCAAGTTTTTCTTTCTTATTCCAGGTAATCCATTCAGCTCTGACTCTAAATATATTGAAATATTATTGAGAGAGGCCTGACAGGATTTTTGTTTCTCAATCCCTGGCTTTTTTTTCTTTTTTCCTTTCTGCATTCCTAGTGGGGAGCAGAACTTTGGTAAAACAGAATAAAGAGAAATATCGAGGTCTTTAAAAAGTTTGTGGAAAAAGTGTGTTATATAAAAGTTGTATGGACTCAAAACATTTTTTTTCCACCCAGATAAACTAGTACTTTAGTTTTGTTTTTCACAAACTTTTTGAAGTCCTCTCAATTTTTTTTTAACATAAAAATGTGGGGATTATGCTATAACAGAGGTAGAAATTACAGACCTATGTTAGAAACAGGAGACTTAACCCCCTAGAGGTATGGACTGGGAGTAAGCATCACTGCCAAGTTATATATATATATATTTTTTTTTTTTTTGAGAGGTTTTCGCTATACAGCACATGCGCTCGCCAGACAGACAGAGAGAGACATAGAGACAGAAAGCGAGAAATCACCCCCCAGGGGGGATGGTCATGCTGCAATCCCTTTTTCTCCATTCTCCTCTTGGGATCTTGGGCACGCACGCACACACGCCCGGTGTGAGTTTTAAGCCACTGGGTCTGGGATGCGAACCACGGTCGACTACGTAGGAATCCAGCGACATAGCCATTACGCTAACTGCTGGTTCCCATCGAGTTATATTATAATGAGAACTAAAACAAAATCACTATTTTTGTTATATTTTCTTTCCTCTTTGTGACTATACTGAAGACTAATCAACCAAACCTAGAAAGTATTCCCATAATACATCAAAAAGATGAGATATATAAAATATATTAGTTAAATGAGACATTTAGATTAGACTTAAGCATTTTTATTTTACTTTAATCATCACACATCAATATTAGCTCTTTCATTTCTCTGTACTTAAGTTCCATTAAGAAGCCCAATTTTCTCTTCATGGGTTAGGGATCAGAGATGGATATATTTCAAGACAGTGAAATTTGATCATCCCAAATGTAACAATCCCTAAGGGAAGGTGATCTTCCAAAAGCCATGAGGATAATCTGGAAACTGAGACGTGAGTTAACTTGCTCAGGATGACCTGTGTGACTGTCAAAATTGTGAAATGGCAGCTTTCCTCAAAAGAGACAAAACTCTTCTCCAAATGCCTAAACTCAGCAAATTTAGCAAATGTCTTAATTTGAAGTACAATTGGGAAAGTACTGACTTTTTTTTTTTTTCCTAGTCTAATGTCAAGTAGGGTAACAGATTTATTTATTCCTTCAAGGAAGTCACCTGGTCAGCTGGGAGATGTAAAAATGACAAAATCTTAAGCGACTTTAATATCCTCCCTCAGCTGTCATTTACATACCTGCTTTTCCAGTACAAGCTGATTTTTTTTTTTTTTAAAGAATTATGCACACACTGGGAACCAGCAGTTAGCGTAATGGCTGTGTCGCTGGACTCCCACGTAGTCGACCACGGTTTGCGTCCTGAACCCGGAAGCTTAAAACTCACGCCGGGCGTGTGTGCGTGCGTGTCCAAGATCCCGAGAGGAGAATGGAGGAGAAGGGATTGTGGCGTGACCATCCCCCCTGGGGGGTGATTTCTCACTTTCTGTCTCTATGTCTCTCTCTGTCTGGCGAGTACATGGGCCCTATAGCAAAAAACCTCTCCAAAAAAAAAATGAAAAAAAAAGAATTATGCACACACATAAGCTGATTTCTAAGAATGATTCCCTGTGCCATGTTCTCGATTGTGTCAGAGGTCACCTCTCCAAAAGGCAGAAAAAATATCAGCAATTCTTCTCTCTATCCCCTTCCTGGTCCCAACATTGCTCTATGGCAGGAGGTGTCGCCTTCACCTTTCCCTTCGTCACTTTGCCAAAAGAACCTAAATGTCTCCGTATCATCTATTCCTCATTCCGCCCTTTGTTTTTCCAGAAAGACTATGACTTTCACCCTCTGTCTGCCTGTGGCATTGTTTTATCCTCAGAGGACTTGGAACACACAAACCAGAACTGATCTAAATTTGAACAGCCCAGTGCTAACTACCATTGCAGGAAGGAGAGACTGGTTGTAAAGCCTGCAGGCAGAAGATGACGAAGTGCTCACCCCTGTTCCTGTCTTCTTCCTCCCTACCGGCTTTAGCAAGTTATTACATAATCACTGACGCTCCAAGGAAAAGTCTGCAAGAGAGATGCTCAGTTTCTTGAATTCTGGCAATAGGGTTAAAAAGTGAAGTGAGAACTAGACTCCTGTCCAACACAAAATAAACGCTACTGGATCATATTTTGAGATGTTACTTTATAATAGTAGCATGTGGATTCTTAAAAAAAAAATCAAATGATTGGGAGGTGAGATGGTGATTCATAGAAAATGGTGACAAGAATAAAAATTGTACATGATTTTCTTTGGAGGGCACCTCCAGAGAGACAAGTAACAAGAAGTACTTATCCCGCTCCAAGTCCTTGCTGCTTCCAATTAATTGTGTATTCATGAGGAGAAAAGTGCTAGTGAAGGCTATAGAGTATAAAAAACTGGTGAGGATAAAGGAGGTGTCGCCTCCTAGGGACCCATGAGAAGTGGGCAATGAAAGAAACAGGGATTAAGAATCTCTTTTCAGAGCCAGCAGATGGCATAGCAATCATGTTACTGGACTTCTACATGGCTGAACACAGTTCAAGGCCCGGGCCTGGTGCCTTAATACTCATGCTGCTGCAGATGTATGCGTGTGCCCATGGGAGGAGAATGGAGGAGGAAGGATTGTGGTATAGTCATGACCCTCAGGAGGTGATTTCTCATTTTCCCTCTCATAGTTTCTGTCTCTGTCTCTCTCCAGTGATTGCATGCCCTAAGGCAAAAATCTCTTAAAAAATTAAAAGAATCTCTTTTTTCATGCTGATAAGAGTGATTTTCAAATTCCTGAAGAAACTATGGGTTTCCCTTTATGGCCTCCTCCTAAAAACCTCCCTCTTCCCCAGCCTGAATAGGAGTGGAGAGGAGGTAGGTGGCAGGAAACTCTACGTGGATCTCCACTGAAGACTCAAAGCTTTGGCTGTCTTTTTCCCAGGGACTCCACTCAACCCCGTTTCACACTCAATGAAAAAGAACACAGTGGACAGTTTTTTTAGTAACAAAAGAGTTAAAATTGCATCCCCATTCCCCCCTCAATTCCTAAATTTAGAAGAAATAATTCCATTCCCTGTACTCTTTCCAGATCAGCAGAGTCTCTGCTATACAATGAAAATGTTATAATTAGACGCTTTTTCTAAATATTTCATCTCATGTGTGCTTCAAAATAATTCCGAGTAGTAAGAAACGACATGTCATCCTGAGAAAAGAAGAACATATGTTGACTACCTATAATAAAGTCAGTTTCACTGTTTGAATATTAATTTTTTCACAATGTCTCACTTTTGCAAAGAAAAAAATGAATAAAAAATGGTTCTAGTTAACATTCGTTTTTATCTTAAACCTTGCTAGGAGCAACAAGTGAGTCAAGAAGATGACTTGATGTAAAATAGTTAAAAAGGAGCTCTCAGCTTGAACATGTGTGGGAGTGAAGAAGTAGAAATACATCCTTCCAGAAGATGAGTTATGCCAGCAGGAACATTCTGCCACTGAGAAAAGCCCAGGGCATAGGGAGTGTCTTCTCCAGTGCAGAGACGCCTTTCACAGTTACTGCTACTTTTCTGCTGAGGTCTGTAGAGAAAAGAAGCAGGAGCTCTCAACGCAGGCAGGATGCTGGAGAAGCAAATTAGGGCTTTTCAAATAATTAGATTGAACAGGTGATGCTGGAAGACTACATTTCCTGTGGCTAAGTTTGGAGACACAGCCAGCTTCCTGAGACATCCATTTCTAAGGGCACTAAAATACCCATAAGAATATTTAGAAATGTAACTTTCCTTAACTACCAGAAGACCCATCATGGTGAGTACTGTATATGGATGAAAGATACACCCCAGTTTGGAGGTATATCCAGATTTGTTCTCTCTCTCTCTCTCTCATACACACACACACACACACACACACACACACAAACATGAAGGGGAGGTTCTTCATAAAGTTCATGGAAATGTATAGTATGAAAAAACTGTATGCATTTCAAAATACATGCATTTTTTTGAGAGGATTTTGCTATAGGGTGTGTACGCTTGCCAGAGAGACAGAGACAGAAAGTGAGAAATCACTCCCGAGAGAAGATGGCCACGCTGCAATCCCTTCTCCTCCATTCTCCTCTCAGGATCTTGGGCACGCACGCACACATGCCTAGTGTGAGTTTAAACCACCAGGTCTGGGACTTGAACTGTGGTCGACTGCATGGGAGTCTAGCGACATAGCCATTATGCCAACTGCTGGTCTCTGCATTTCAAAATATTTTTACACCAAAATAAGTTTATACTTATTTTCACTTTCCCATTTATTGATTTTATATATATGTGTGTACATATATATGCATACACACAATATTTTACATATGTAAAATATGTATATTTCACATAATGAGGACGAGTAAAAAGAAGTAAATATACATCCATCATAGCACCTCCTTAGAGAAAAAGAGCAGATCTGATAGGTTAAAAGGATGATTTGATGTAAATTAAATTTTTTCTTACAGTGCTTTTAAATGTTTTTCTCTACTGTTCTTTAAAATGGAGGTCATATTGGGAACCAGCGGTTAGCGTAATGGCTATGTTGCTGGACTCCCACGTAGTTGACCGCAGTTCGTGTCCCGGACCCGGTGGCTTAAAACTCACGCCGGGCGCCTGTGCATGGGTGCCCAAGATCCCGAGAGGAGAATGGAGGAGAAGGGATTGCGGCGTGACCATCCCCCCTGGGGGGTGATTTCTCGCTTTCTGTCTCTATGTCTCTCTCTGTCTGTCTGGCGAGCGCACGCGCCCTACAGTGAAAATCTCTCCAAAAAAAAAAAATCTATAGTATTTCCATATACAATCAACAAGCAGACAGAGACAGAACTGAAGAAAATAATCCCATTTACCATAGCCACAAGTAATATGAGATACTTAGGAATAAAACTAACCAAGGAAATCAAAGATTTCTATAAGAAAAACTATGATAACCTTATAAAGGAAATCAAAAAGTACACAAAAAAGTGTAAGGACATCTCATGTTCCTGGATTGGAAGAATTAATATAATCAAAATGGCAATCCTACCCAAATTAATCTACATATTTAATGCAATCCATATAAAATTATGATATTCTTCACAGATCTAGAAAAGACAATCATAGAATTTGTCTGGAATTATAAAAGACCACATATTGCCAAAGCCATTCTGTGCAAGAAGAGTGGAATAGG
>NW_006159548.1:4868164-4872989 GCF_000334495.1 Tupaia belangeri chinensis | reverse complement strand
TGCGTGCCCAAGATCCCGAGAGGAGAATGGAGGAGAAGGGATTGCGGCGTGACCATCCCCCCTGGGGGGTGATTTCTCGCTTTCTGTCTCTATGTCTCTCTCTGTCTGTCTGGCGAGCGCACGCGCCCTACAGTGAAAATCTCTCAAAAAAAAAAAACAAATGGAGGTCATATTGATGAGCACATTGACTTTTATATTTTGGATATGAGGATAGTTAACATTTCAATGATTTAAAATGAATTTTTTTCTACTTCTATACACTCTGATTTAATTCCCAGGTACTGGTAGTTTAAAAATCTTCCCTGCTGATTATAATGTATAAACAGAGTGGAGGACCAACCACTAACAGTCCTTTTCATTCTCTACTTCAGCTCAGTAGAGCTCATCCTGAGACTCTCTAGAATCTGGAATGGCAGAAAATCCTTCTCCTAGAACTCCTATAAAGAGGAGACTCATCATCTGTGGTGCTTAATTTTGGGTGTTGACTTGACTGGATTGAAGGATGCCTGGAAGGCTGGTAAAACTTCGTTTCTAAGTGTCTGTGTGGCAGACAAGATTGGCCTGTCGGTCAGTGAGCTGAGCGAGAAGGACCCACCTTGAATGCAGAAAGGCACCATCCAATGGACTGGGAGAGTGGGAGGGGCAAACAGGAAATGGTGTTCTGTTTCTTCCCACCTCCCTTTGTCACCTCCCTTCCTTAGAGAGCATGGTGTGTATTCTGCTCCTACCATTTGTCTGCTTCATCCCTGCTTCTCCATTCAGCTCTTCCTACTACATTTATTCTTGTTGGCTGCTTGCCCATGCGCCCCCTTGAGCAAACAGACTCCAAGTTCTTTAACCTTTGGATTCTGAATTAATACCTGCACTCAGGTCTGTGGTCTCCTGAGGGCCCCCTTCAGGTCTTGGACCGGAACTGCACCGGTCTCCCTACTTCAGAGTCTTCCAAGGGCTTCCTTTAGACTTCAGACAGGAGTTTCACCAGCTTACCTGCTTCACAGTCTTTTTGGCTGTTTTTCAGCTTGCAGACATCCTACTGTGGGATTTCTAGGCCTAGTGACCATGTGAGATAACTCCTATAATAAGTCACTTCCTTTATATATATATATATATATATTTATTTATCCTGTTGGTTTTCTTTCTCTGACAAAGCCTGGGTAATATACCATTTTGCCTTAAGAAATTGCAACTTGACTTTTCTTTCCTTTTCTCTTTTTTAAATAGACTTTTTGCCATAGGGCATGTATACTCACCAGAGAGAGGAAGGGACCGAGAGAGACAAAGAGAGAGGAAAAGTGAAAAATTACCCCCAGGAGGGATGGCCATACCACAATCTCTTCTTCACTTTCCTCTCAGGATTTTGGGCCACATGCTCACACACATCTGGCATGATTCTCAAACTGCTGGATCTGGAACTCAAACTGCCAAGCCGGCCATGTGGGATCCAGTGCCTTAACTGCCATGATACCTGCTGGCTCCTTGACTTTTCTTTATGATGCACCCAAAGAGCATTTTGAACTTGAAGGACACAAATGTTCTATTCTTCAGGTTCACTGAACAAAAAGTGAAAATAAGGGTAATTGAGTTTTTAAAGAATAAAACATGGAGGCGGCATGGTGATCAGCCATGTGGGAATCCAGCACCTTAACCACCATGCCACTCGCTGGCTTCTTAACGTCCTGGATTTGGTAATTGTATTGTGGTGATGGTAGAGAATGTCCTGGTTTTTAGGAACTACAACTGAAGTATCTAAAGCTAAGGGGGTATCCTGTCTGAACCATGGTTTCAAATGTTTCAGAAAGCAAATTATATGTTTATGGATATGAGAAGGATAAAGCAAATGTTGGAAAATAATACTTGAGTAATCTTTGTGTTCTATATGGGAATTCTTTTTTTTTAAATTTTGACCACTTTCCAGGAAGTCTGAAATTATTTCAAAATTAAAAGTTACCTTATAAAGACTCTAGAGGGCAGGATTATGAGTGTGTCAGTACTAAGGCCTCAGGTAATAAAGTTCTGCAGAAAATTGCACAGGATAATCTGGGGAGGTTTTTCTCCCCACTTAGAAGATTACATTGCTTTTATAATAACACACCAATTGGTTAAAAAAAATAGAATAACATTTATACCTTAAATTTAATAACAGCAAAAACAATACGTGTAGTGATGTGAATGTAGATGAACATGATTTCAAAATGTAAAAACAATTTGAAGGTGGAGGCCAGCTGGTGGCATGCTGGTTAAGGCAGCTGAATTCCATGATTAACGGCATGGTTTCAGTATCCAAAGTGGTGACTTGATAAACATGCTGAGTGTGTGTACGTGTGTGCCCAAAAACCTGAGAGGAGAATGGAAGAGAAGGAACTGTGGCGTGGCCACTTCTGGGGGCAGGGGTAATTTCTTACTTTTCCTCTCTGTCTTTCTCTAGTATGCACATGTACCCTATAGCAACACTAACAAAACAAAACAAAACAAAACAAAAAAAAACACACAAAAAAAACCAGTTTGAAAGCATTTATGTGTTCTAAATGAAAGATAAGTAATATACTGCCCAGATGTGTGCATTCCTTCGCGGCCATTACTGATGTTTCTAGCTACTGGGGAGTCAGAGATGAAAAATATATGGAATCTAATCAATGCTATTTAAATATCTATAAGATTTGTGGTAGAAGCCCACAGCAAGAATATGAAAAGTATTCAGAATGGATCCAGGCAGTAAATGGATTAGTTAAATCTAATCAAGTGCTGAAGGAGTCTTGGTAAGGATATTACAGACTAAATCAGATTGAAGAAATAGAAAATGCATAGCTTGAATTCTGAGGGCCATAACACTGACCTGTTTGAAGGGGCTGGGCCTGGATTCCCCAATGGCAGAGTGATTCTATCAAAGATTCTTCTTGCTTATTATAGCCCAAGTATAGAATCAGTTTGGCCAAAGTCTTTGGCCAAAAGCAAAGATGCCAAGAGAGTGACTGAAATTTACTTGAGATGATCAACTTTACCTTGTTTGCTTTAGTATATAAAATTCATTTCACATGAGGGCAGCATTGATTGATCTTAGAGATAATGACTCGAATCAAACTCATAATAGTAATATTGTTCTGTTAATTTAACTATAATAGATGTACATTTAGGTTTAAACAGTCTTGGATATATTATAAATACACCAGGCCTGTGATTTCAACTTAAAATATGCATTTCGAACTGCTTTGACTTATGATTTTTAAGTTAAAATGCATAAATGTTACTAAGTTTGTAAATAACATTGCTTGAAAAGAACTTAGAATTCCCTATACATACTTTAATATATTTAGTTGGCTATTTAAGTGCTTGGGAAAGTTTTCCTTTTAGAGGCATTCAAAAATGTTTTTAAGGATCAGAAGTTGGTATAATGATTACATCACTAGACTCCCACGTTTTTGACTTCAGTTCGAGTCCTGGACCTAGTGGCTTAAAACTCATGCCTGGTACATGTGTGTGCATGCCCAAAATCCTGAGAGGAGAATGGAGGAGAAGGGACTGTGGTGTGGCCATCTCCATGGAGGGGTGATTTCTTGCTTTATGTCTCTATGTCTCTCTCTTTTTCTGGCAAGTGCTTGTACACTATATCAAAAATCTCTCTCTTAAAAAAAGTTTTTAGAAAGGCAACTTTATTAAATACATAAATGTAGTAAAACTGTCTAAGGGATCTTAAGTTTATAAAAGAAACCAAACAAATTGAGTTGTTCAAAGATTAGTCAAATATTTGATGTGAGCTTTTTTTTTTTTTTTTTTTTTGAGAACCACTGTAAATATATCCTGCTTTTATAAGCAGGGTAAGATTTATAAATTAAAACTAAAAAACTTGGGCCTGTGGTGATGTGGTTGGCAAGGCAGCTAGATCCTATATGGCCAACTGTATGGTTCAAGTCCTGAACTTGGTGGCTTGAAAAACACTCCAGAAGTGTTGCATGCATGCCCAAAATTCTGAGAGGAGAATAGAGAAAAAGGGATTGTGGTGTGGTTATCCCCCTAGGGGTGCAGGAAGAGAGCGCTTTCTCTCTCTCTCTTTGTTTTTGTTAAGCACAGATGCTCTATAGCTAATTATATATGTATAAAAAAGAAACTAAAACACTTAAGGAAAATAATGCCTTTTACTTGGTATAGTAAATTAAATATTAATTAAGAAAAAAAAACCCCTTGAATTAAAATAGCAAGTAAAAAAACAAAATCAAAAGCAAAACACATAGATATCTACGGTGTATCTTAGATATACTTGAGGAAGTTTACCTTTAATATAGAAAGTGGAATTATAGAAAAAACTTTAACAATAGTGAACTAAAATATCTACTATAATATTTAAACATAAAAACTATATACCAAATGCTCAAAAATATATTTGCTATTGGTGAATCAAGTTATGCAACACATGGAAAATGTATGTAAACATACCTTTGCTTTTTTTTTATTTTTTTTATTATTATCATAATCTTCTTTATATTACATTGGATTACATATAACTTTACATTGACTTCCATTGCTTTTTCAAAAGGGAATGCCATGCATGTCAGTCAATACAGAGGCATCGATCTCCCCGCTTTATCATTCAAAGTCTTTTCCATGCATTTCCCAATAATTATTATTATTATAATTTTTTAAAACAGTCAATCACTATTTCTCATTTTGCTTGTTAAAAGACTTCACCCATCATGAAATACTTCCCAGACCAGTCCAGTTGAGAATACTATACACGTCATCTTCAACAGATAATAAACCATATCTGTTTCTCACTAACATCCCCTCTATTGTTCACTTGCTATCTTTCTCTATCCTCTTCTCTTTTTTTTTT
>NW_006159548.1:4800213-4867198 GCF_000334495.1 Tupaia belangeri chinensis | reverse complement strand
GTGCGTCCGGCCAGGCCATTCCGGCGCGCCGCGTGGCGCGACCCCCGGAGTGGGGGGGCGCCGGCCAGGCCGTTCCCGGCGCGCGGCTGCACTCAACATACCTTTGCTTTTTAACATCAAGGTTTTTATCTCTAAGTAGTCATATCATTGAAAATAAGAAACAATACAAAGCAGACATAATATGTATCGTTATCATTCAAGAATGCGGAATTCTGGTATAAATAAGCTATATGGAAATCAAGAAAATGGATACCAGGTAAGTCCAATGTCCTACCTGAAATTAATATAGAACATCTGGGAAAAATTTATTTTTTGTCAGTACGTTGCTCACAGTCCTACACATAATATACAGTTGCAGATGGGCATTTTGGTTCAAGTATCTGCATATGACTCTACTGTACTATCTCATAACTTTTTAAAAATATATTTGTAATTTTTTGTTATAAGGCACATGTACTTGCCAGAGAGAGATAAAGTGAGAGATCACCCACTGAGAGTATGGCCATGCCACAGTCCCTTCTCCTCCATTCTCCTTTTGGGATTTTGGGCATTCACACAAGTGTGCCTGGCGTATTTTTCAAGCCACTACATCAAGGGCTTGAACCACATAGTCAGTCATGTGGGATCAAGCACTTTAACCACCATACCACCTGTTGGCCCAGTAATTTTTCCTTAATAAGGAAAATTACCTCATGTTAAACCCATACCTGCCTTTGCATAGTTCAAATGCCCATTGGATTGGGTTAAATGTATTGCTTAGAATCAGACCAGCCTGGAAAAACATCAACCTAGCGACAGAAGAATGCTAATGGTTAGAGATACCCATAACTGCCTTAGACAAGGTGGATATATTTATTTAGACACATTTGCTAAACAGAAATATGCTGGTGCCAAGTCTTGCATTTACATGAATTAAACAGAACCTTTGCAAATTTTTTTCAGAAGGATCAAGCCATCCTTCGATATGACTTAGTAAATGCATAGAAGACCTGGTTGTCGCACTTAAAACATAGTCTGGAATAAGAACTTGATTCTGACTTACCTGGAGACATGCCAGGTGAAGGAGTTTAGGAGGAAATAAACATTCAGAGTCATAAACTGCATTTCTTGCTGCAAGGAGCATCAAATCAGAGTTCAGAGAGTCCGGACAAACCAGCGTAACAAGACCTTGTAGTCATTTTCTATTTCAGTAACAAACAAGTAAGCCTGAACAGGGCACCTGATCGAGTGCTAAAAACTTTTAGTTTTGTAACTTTGATGTGCCTTAGTCTTTGCATCTGTTGAATGGTAACGCCTCTTCTCACCACAGGCATATTTTAGTAGCAATAAGTGTTTGAAAGTTTGAAGAACTGAATCATGGCATTTAAAACAGTTACTCTAAGTAGACATATTAGCTGTACTAGTGGTACAGAAAGGCGTGCCTAAATAAACACACCTGGGTTTAATAAGTCCAGAGGACCATGCGAACATGTGCTGCAGTGGAGAGATGAATGGAGATGCAAGAAGAGACACTTCTATTTTAAGACCACTGGCTGTTTAATGATTGCTTGATAAGGCCTAGAATGTGACCACAGGCTATCCTCAAACTTTCTAAGCCCCTATTCAAGGTTGTTGAAAAAACTTGCTGGTTCTCATACCTAACTAACACACATGACTAAGTTACCATGGTTCCTATTGACTAGGGCTCTGAAGGTGATAGGGTCAAGCTCTCTGATTCTCTTGAAACCATTGACACAGAGCATTTGGGAGGTGGTTGACTTGGGGTCGAGGCAGTAATCCATGACTTAGAGCACTTTTCCTCAGTGCAAAGTTATATAATCATGTGTGAGAGGTAGCCTGCCAAGTGGTGAGGCACCTTGATTTCTAGTTATTCTTAGTAGCCATGTGACCCTGGATATGATTTATTCTCTCTAAGCTTCTGTCTATGAAATGAAAATAAGAGTCCTAACTCTTAAAATTGTTATGGGGACCAGCAGTTGGTATAATAGCTATGTTGGTGGACTCCCATGTAGTCAACTGCAGTTCGAGTCCCTGACCTGGTGATTTAAACTCATGCTGGGCATGTGTGCATGCATGCCCAAGATCCCGAGAGGAGAATGGAGGAGAAGGGATTGCGGTGTGGCCATCCCCTCGAGGGGTGACTTCTTGCTTTCTGTCTCTCTGTCTCTCTCTGTCTTTCTGGCGAGCGCACATGCCCTATAGCAAAAACCTCTCCAAACAAAACAAAACAAGAAAAAGGATTGGGAAGATGACAGGAAAGTGTTAAATGCTTAGCACAGTGATGGGCACAAAAGAAGTGCTCAAAAATGGTTAGCTATTATTTTTAATATCATTACTGCTATGACCAAGGGTTAATTTCATTGGATTAGATTTTTAAAAAATAATTATTTAATTTTATTTGTTATTATTATATTTTAATTTAGCCAGAGATAGAGAGAGAGAGAAAGGGAAAGTGAGAAAGCAAGCCACCAGGTCTAGGACGTGAATCATGGTTGACCATGTGGGAGTCCAGTGCCTTAGCTACCATCTGATCTGCTGGCCCCATCATTAGATTCTAACCAACTGCATTATCATTTTGGAAACTGACTAAAAGACTGACTCAACTAGAGGCTTCAATGAGCTTGTGGTAACACCAGCTATTCATGTGTCTTCCATGAGCATTTGAGAGAGTATGAGAAGTCATTTAAACAGTGGCAAGTTTCTGTACCTACTGCAAGATCTAGGGATAGGAATGTGAGTTAGCTAAAGCAATCTGAAGCAATTTTGAGGTTACTGGCTCAGGCTGAGGAACAGAATGTCATGATCCTTCTGAGAAAATTTTGCAAGTGTTTTGCTGTAATTGTATGTAAATATGAGACTTGGCACCAGCATATTTCTGTTTAGCAAATGTGTCTAAATAAATTGATCCACCTTGTCTAAGGCAGCATGGGTATCTCCAATCATTAGTATTCTTCTGCTACTGGGCTGATTTTTTTTATCCAACCTAGTCTAATTCCAGGCAGCATGCCATTGTCCCAAATGCATTTCTGATTGATTTTCTGCCTAACAACTGACAACTTAACTTTTCGGCAGGAGGTTTGAGTTCAGGCCCCTCTTTTAATGCTTCTGAGTGTAACGTGATCCTGATGGATGATTCGAAGAACAACTGCCTTTCGTGATGGAAAGGAAAATGTAGGACCTGGTGCTTCCCAAACACATACTTTTTCCGTGTGGATTGCATTACTGTAAATTGGATAAGGATGGGGGCAGGGAAGAGGATGATGCTTTTATGGGAAAAGTCAGGATTTCATTCTATTATTATCTTCTCATTATTTAGAAAATTCTGCTCCCACTTAAATTCACTGACTTATGTAAGTTCCTAGTGAAGGTGGTTGTATAATCTATTTGATTCTTTATGTAACTTTGCAAGAGGCATTCCAAATCCCATTTTAAAACCTGGCTAGAACTCGCTATTGATAGTCATAAATTGCTTAGTGACCAGTTTTAGTGCTTAATGACCAACATGTATTTTTTTTTATATGGATTTGATTCTAATCAAGCAGGCTATGATGGGCTCTCGAAGGTTTCTGCAATAAGCATTTGGTATTTGATTTGAATCATTCCTGAAGGATGGAAGCTTCTTACACAAACCTCCAACTCAATCCGAAGGATTACCAGGATATTGATCCCAAATATCAAATCCCCAGCTGTCAGTAAAAAATGCATGAACTATGGTTCTCAGTTACCACAGTGGAGTGACACTCGAGTTTGATATTCACAGAGACTCCTTTTAAGTGGCAGATGGAATTCCAGTTGGTTTGACTATTTATAAGTTCATTGGAGACTGGCTTGTACTTAGTAGCAAACCTAGGCGAGTCTACACAATGGCAAACTCACATTATTGGGATCGATGGGTGTGCATGTGTACATCACAAAGTCTAATATTCTATTTCCTTGCCTTTGTTCAAGCTGCTTCCTTAAGCAGAAGTCTGGACAGTTCTTTCCTATTCTCTCTCCACATCTTAATCTCCAAATTCACCTCATATTCCACCATAAAGTCCTCTTTGGTTACTGTGACCCCCAGTGACCTTTTCTACTTCTCATTTATGGTCTGCCCTGTTCTACACAGTTCATTGTTGTGTTCCATGTATTTCTTTAATAAATCTGTGTACCTTGGCTTTTCCTCTCCTAAGTCCAGTTCCTTGAAGGCAGGGATGTGATTTCACATCACCCTTGTAACTACCTTCTCTCTTTGATAGTGCCCATCTCAGTGCCAAACATCCAGAATTTGACCATTTCTGTATAGCTTCAAACATAACTTCCCACAACTTGGAGAAAATATCAATAACTTAAGAGTTTACAGTTTGACCATTAGCAGTGGATTGCTTAATTAAAAATGAACACTTTTATGGGGCTGGCAAATGGCATGGTGGTTAAGGGCGCTGGACTCCCACATAGCTGATTGTGGTTCAAATCCCAGACCTGGCAGCTTGCTTTCTCACTTTCTCTTTCTCCCTCTCTCTCTCATTCTGTCCCTCTCTGGTCAAATTAAGATAAATAAATAAAGTTAAAAAAATAACAGAAATTTATTTCATTTTATTTTTATTTATTTATTTTTAAAATTGACTTATTTAATTTTATTTATTCATTCATTCATTTTTATTTGACCAGAGAGAGATACACTTTTTTGGGTGATTGTGCATTTACATAGGAAAAAGACAGTATAGATAGGACTATGGAGAAAGATGGAGCCTCATGAGAGGATGAGGAGGATGAGAAAGTTAATAGAAACATATCTGAGGCACAGGTAGGAGGGAGAGACAGACTCGCTAGTGTCTGCCAGAACTGAAAGGCAATGAGGTGGGAGCAATAGTTTCGTAGCCTTTTGCTGAAGGCCCAGCCTAGCCATATGAGTGATCAGAAGAAGCTCTGAATTTCTTTCCTTAGATCTTCTTTTTATTTCTCTAATGAAAATGGCACTTCATGACTAACCTTTGTGGTTCCCATGCTCTGTAGCCTCACTAGCATACAGGGTTTGTAGAACCTCCTCTACTGTCCCCAGGGAGAAGGTGATAGAAAGGCAAAAGTTTCACTTTGGGCATAGTGCGCTAATCTGGAGGTGTTCCGGCTGATTAAGTCAAGCATTAGCATTCCTGAAATTCAGCTATTAAGGGGTCCTATTAATAGCTACTCAGGATTGACTCCAACAGGGAAAGGCACTCATAGAAAAGTGTTATTTTTCCTTCATTATGATTTACCTACTTCATATAGACCTTGACACCTTTATAAGGGAAAAGAGCTCACTTAACATTAAAATAAATTGACAGTGAAGAAAAAAATCTATTGTGAACATATGCTACATGAATAAAATCAAACATGCCACCTGAATTTCTGGGTAGAATTCTACAAATAATAAGGATCTGAGAGCTACAATATTATCACAGGGCTTTACACATAGTATGTCCAGAAATTAACTAGTGTTCATAGATGACTAGCATCTATTCAAAGCACATTGTGCCACCATAGGCACCCTTCCAGTCAACAAACTGATTTACTTCCTGAAGGAATCCCAGTGAAAATCCCTTAGTAATGGAAGTGTACTACTCCATTACACTATTTGTGAAAAATCATCCTGAATCTCTATTTTCTGGGGTTGAAATTTTAATATAATGGCCTTCAATCAATTGAGTGGTTGTACTGTTTTAAACTCTTTTCATAGGTTAGATTATTCTCTCTCTCTCTCTCTTTTTTTTTTTTTTTTTTTTGGGGAGGTTTTTTCTCTAGGAAGTAAGCCTGAACAGGGCACCTGATCGAGTGCTAAAAACTTTTAGTTTTGTAACTTTGATGTGCCTTAGTCTTTGCATCTGTTGAATGGTAACGCCTCTTCTCACCACAGGCATATTTTAGAAGCAATAAGTGTTTGAAAGTTTGAAGAACTGAATCATGGCATTTAAAACAGTTACTCTAAGTAGACATATTAGCTGTACTAGTGGTACAGAAAGGCGTGCCTAAATAAACACACCTGGGTTTAATAAGTCCAGAGGACCATGCGAACATGTGCTGCAGTGGAGAGATGAATGGAGATGCAAGAAGAGACACTTCTATTTTAAGACCACTGGCTGTTTAATGATTGCTTGATAAGGCCTAGAATGTGACCACAGGCTATCCTCAAACTTTCTAAGCCCCTATTCAAGGTTGTTGAAAAAACTTGCTGGTTCTCATACCTAACTAACACACATGACTAAGTTACCATGGTTCCTATTGACTAGGGCTCTGAAGGTGATAGGGTCAAGCTCTCTGATTCTCTTGAAACCATTGACACAGAGCATTTGGGAGGTGGTTGACTTGGGGTCGAGGCAGTAATCCATGACTTAGAGCACTTTTCCTCAGTGCAAAGTTATATAATCATGTGTGAGAGGTAGCCTGCCAAGTGGTGAGGCACCTTGATTTCTAGTTATTCTTAGTAGCCATGTGACCCTGGATATGATTTATTCTCTCTAAGCTTCTGTCTATGAAATGAAAATAAGAGTCCTAACTCTTAAAATTGTTATGGGGACCAGCAGTTGGTATAATAGCTATGTTGGTGGACTCCCATGTAGTCAACTGCAGTTCGAGTCCCGGACCTGGTGATTTAAACTCATGCTGGGCATGTGTGCATGCATGCCCAAGATCCCGAGAGGAGAATGGAGGAGAAGGGATTGCGGTGTGGCCATCCCCTAGAGGGGTGACTTCTTGCTTTCTGTCTCTCTGTCTCTCTCTGTCTTTCTGGCGAGCGCACATGCCCTATAGCAAAAACCTCTCCAAACAAAACAAAACAAGAAAAAGGATTGGGAAGATGACAGGAAAGTGTTAAATGCTTAGCACAGTGATGGGCACAAAAGAAGTGCTCAAAAATGGTTAGCTATTATTTTTAATATCATTACTGCTATGACCAAGGGTTAATTTCATTGGATTAGATTTTTAAAAAATAATTATTTAATTTTATTTGTTATTATTATATTTTAATTTAGCCAGAGATAGAGAGAGAGAGAAAGGGAAAGTGAGAAAGCAAGCCACCAGGTCTAGGACGTGAATCATGGTTGACCATGTGGGAGTCCAGTGCCTTAGCTACCATCTGATCTGCTGGCCCCATCATTAGATTCTAACCAACTGCATTATCATTTTGGAAACTGACTAAAAGACTGACTCAACTAGAGGCTTCAATGAGCTTGTGGTAACACCAGCTATTCATGTGTCTTCCATGAGCATTTGAGAGAGTATGAGAAGTCATTTAAACAGTGGCAAGTTTCTGTACCTACTGCAAGATCTAGGGATAGGAATGTGAGTTAGCTAAAGCAATCTGAAGCAATTTTGAGGTTACTGGCTCAGGCTGAGGAACAGAATGTCATGATCCTTCTGAGAAAATTTTGCAAGTGTTTTGCTGTAATTGTATGTAAATATGAGACTTGGCACCAGCATATTTCTGTTTAGCAAATGTGTCTAAATAAATTGATCCACCTTGTCTAAGGCAGCATGGGTATCTCCAATCATTAGTATTCTTCTGCTACTGGGCTGATTTTTTTTATCCAACCTAGTCTAATTCCAGGCAGCATGCCATTGTCCCAAATGCATTTCTGATTGATTTTCTGCCTAACAACTGACAACTTAACTTTTCGGCAGGAGGTTTGAGTTCAGGCCCCTCTTTTAATGCTTCTGAGTGTAACGTGATCCTGATGGATGATTCGAAGAACAACTGCCTTTCGTGATGGAAAGGAAAATGTAGGACCTGGTGCTTCCCAAACACATACTTTTTCCGTGTGGATTGCATTACTGTAAATTGGATAAGGATGGGGGCAGGGAAGAGGATGATGCTTTTATGGGAAAAGTCAGGATTTCATTCTATTATTATCTTCTCATTATTTAGAAAATTCTGCTCCCACTTAAATTCACTGACTTATGTAAGTTCCTAGTGAAGGTGGTTGTATAATCTATTTGATTCTTTATGTAACTTTGCAAGAGGCATTCCAAATCCCATTTTAAAACCTGGCTAGAACTCGCTATTGATAGTCATAAATTGCTTAGTGACCAGTTTTAGTGCTTAATGACCAACATGTATTTTTTTTTATATGGATTTGATTCTAATCAAGCAGGCTATGATGGGCTCTCGAAGGTTTCTGCAATAAGCATTTGGTATTTGATTTGAATCATTCCTGAAGGATGGAAGCTTCTTACACAAACCTCCAACTCAATCCGAAGGATTACCAGGATATTGATCCCAAATATCAAATCCCCAGCTGTCAGTAAAAAATGCATGAACTATGGTTCTCAGTTACCACAGTGGAGTGACACTCGAGTTTGATATTCACAGAGACTCCTTTTAAGTGGCAGATGGAATTCCAGTTGGTTTGACTATTTATAAGTTCATTGGAGACTGGCTTGTACTTAGTAGCAAACCTAGGCGAGTCTACACAATGGCAAACTCACATTATTGGGATCGATGGGTGTGCATGTGTACATCACAAAGTCTAATATTCTATTTCCTTGCCTTTGTTCAAGCTGCTTCCTTAAGCAGAAGTCTGGACAGTTCTTTCCTATTCTCTCTCCACATCTTAATCTCCAAATTCACCTCATATTCCACCATAAAGTCCTCTTTGGTTACTGTGACCCCCAGTGACCTTTTCTACTTCTCATTTATGGTCTGCCCTGTTCTACACAGTTCATTGTTGTGTTCCATGTATTTCTTTAATAAATCTGTGTACCTTGGCTTTTCCTCTCCTAAGTCCAGTTCCTTGAAGGCAGGGATGTGATTTCACATCACACTTGTAACTACCTTCTCTCTTTGATAGTGCCCATCTCAGTGCCAAACATCCAGAATTTGACCATTTCTGTATAGCTTCAAACATAACTTCCCACAACTTGGAGAAAATATCAATAACTTAAGAGTTTACAGTTTGACCATTAGCAGTGGATTGCTTAATTAAAAATGAACACTTTTATGGGGCTGGCAAATGGCATGGTGGTTAAGGGCGCTGGACTCCCACATAGCTGATTGTGGTTCAAATCCCAGACCTGGCAGCTTGCTTTCTCACTTTCTCTTTCTCCCTCTCTCTCTCATTCTGTCCCTCTCTGGTCAAATTAAGATAAATAAATAAAGTTAAAAAAATAACAGAAATTTATTTCATTTTATTTTTATTTATTTATTTTTAAAAATGACTTATTTAATTTTATTTATTCATTCATTCATTTTTATTTGACCAGAGAGAGATACACTTTTTTGGGTGATTGTGCATTTACATAGGAAAAAGACAGTATAGATAGGACTATGGAGAAAGATGGAGCCTCATGAGAGGATGAGGAGGATGAGAAAGTTAATAGAAACATATCTGAGGCACAGGTAGGAGGGAGAGACAGACTCGCTAGTGTCTGCCAGAACTGAAAGGCAATGAGGTGGGAGCACAAGTTTCGTAGCCTTTTGCTGAAGGCCCAGCCTAGCCATATGAGTGATCAGAAGAAGCTCTGAATTTCTTTCCTTAGATCTTCTTTTTATTTCTCTAATGAAAATGGCACTTCATGACTAACCTTTGTGGTTCCCATGCTCTGTAGCCTCACTAGCATACAGGGTTTGTAGAACCTCCTCTACTGTCCCCAGGGAGAAGGTGATAGAAAGGCAAAAGTTTCACTTTGGGCATAGTGCGCTAATCTGGAGGTGTTCCGGCTGATTAAGTCAAGCATTAGCATTCCTGAAATTCAGCTATTAAGGGGTCCTATTAATAGCTACTCAGGATTGACTCCAACAGGGAAAGGCACTCATAGAAAAGTGTTATTTTTCCTTCATTATGATTTACCTACTTCATATAGACCTTGACACCTTTATAAGGGAAAAGAGCTCACTTAACATTAAAATAAATTGACAGTGAAGAAAAAAATCTATTGTGAACATATGCTACATGAATAAAATCAAACATGCCACCTGAATTTCTGGGTAGAATTCTACAAATAATAAGGATCTGAGAGCTACAATATTATCACAGGGCTTTACACATAGTATGTCCAGAAATTAACTAGTGTTCATAGATGACTAGCATCTATTCAAAGCACATTGTGCCACCATAGGCACCCTTCCAGTCAACAAACTGATTTACTTCCTGAAGGAATCCCAGTGAAAATCCCTTAGTAATGGAAGTGTACTACTCCATTACACTATTTGTGAAAAATCATCCTGAATCTCTATTTTCTGGGGTTGAAATTTTAATATAATGGCCTTCAATCAATTGAGTGGTTGTACTGTTTTAAACTCTTTTCATAGGTTAGATTATTCTCTCTCTCTCTCTCTTTTTTTTTTTTTTTTTTTTTGGAGAGGTTTTTGCTATAGGGCACGCACACTTGCTGGAAAGATAGAGAGACAGAGAGACAGAAAGCGAGAAATCACCTCCCAGTGCAGATGGCCATGCTGCAATCCCTTCTCCTCCAGTCTCCTCTTGGGATCTTGGGCATGCACTCACACACGCCTGGTGTGAGTTTAAGCCACCAGGTCTGGAACTCAAACCGTGGCCAGCTACATGGGAGTCCAGCGACATAGCCATTACACTAACTGCTGGTCCCCATAGGTTATATTATTTATTTTGCACAACTCTAAGTAAAAAAAATTTTTTTTTTGTTCTCCATTTTACAAGCAAAAAACTGGAGCAGAGAATGATTAAGTAGAGATTACAAAGGTCATGACATTTTCAAGGTCAAGGTCAGAGGCAGAGTCAGGATTTGTATCCAGGTAGCTCAGCCTTGCTGTCTACAGTCTCACATCCTGTCTTATAGAGCTCTCATCTTCACATTGCAGTAGTTAGTAAGGAGACTGCTGTACTAAAAGACAACCATTATCCTGGCAAAATTTACCAGTTAATTCTGGAGGAAGGTCCAATGTGTTCATGGCTCAGAACACAATGATGTTCCTCAAGGTTGTCTTATATTTAAGAAGCAGGGGGAGGGAGAGGAAATGGAACAATTGAGTACCTACTCATATAAGCAAGTCAGTGTCCAGCATTTTTACCTGCCCTATAAGTTAGATTTCATCAGACCCACTTTTCAGATAAGATTTGGAGATTTAAAGACATTCAACAATGTGGCCAAATCATTGACTAGTAACAGAGTTGCTATGTGAGTCTATAGATTTTTAACCCGTATGTTCTTCTCATTATGAACACTTGGAGTTTCTTCCAAGAACTATTTAAACCTTCAACATTACATATACTGCAGGTAAGAAAGATCTTAGAGAATAAACTAGAGAGAACTACTTTGCTTCTATTCAGCTTTTAATTCTGTTTGTTATTCATGGCTTGATCCACAACTGTAGCCAGAGAGCCCATCTCTTCTCCTTGATATCTTTTTAAATTGAAATCCACAGAGGTCATTCTTTTGCTGTACCTATTAACTTAGGTTTCATTTACAATTTGCCCCATTAGAATTATGAAGAGTATTTACTTGGATTTTCAAATCAGATTTCCTGCCATTCTGCTTAAGGCAACCTTATTTTACCAGAACAATCATGTTTTTTCAGTGAGTGATCATAAATATTGAAGAGTTAGTTCCTAGCTAATTGAAGAGAATAAAGGCTGAAACATCCTTCAAATTTCATTCTGATTTAATTTTGGTTGAGTGAGCTATTCACAAAGGTCACATTTGAAAACAGTGTCATAAAGTGTGCCAAGGGGAGTGTTTACGTGTGTGTGTACATGTGCAAAAGATTGTGCATGTGTGCACTTTTACATTTGGAAAAGAAATGATTAATTAAAAGATGAGGGCATTGGGGCCAGCAGGTGGCATGGTGGTTTAGGCACTGGATTCCCACATGGTTGACCATGGTTCAAATCCTTAACAGGGCAGCTCAAAAATCACTCTGGGTGCATCTGCATGTCCAAAATCCTGAGAAGTGAATGGAGGAGAAGGGATTGTAGTATGGTCATCTCCCCAATGGGCAATTTCTCACTTTCCCACTCTGTCTCTGTCAGTCTCTCTCCAGCAAGCACACGTGCCCATAGCACAAATCTAAGCAAGACAAAAACAAACACACAAACAAACAAACCAGAAAGAACAAAATGCCCAGCTCTTATTTTCATAGAGCTATATAGACATGGCTGACATTTCTATCAATCATATGAAGTCTGAAAGCTTCTGAGAGTTTATGAGTTACTAAAGAAAGAATAAATCTCGCCCTGCTTGGTTTTATGGTCAGTTTTCTTATAGTCATAGGCTCTGCAAATCAGAGATTAAACACATTTATAGATTCAGTAACATGATTCACAAGACTATTTTAAAATCTAGACAATTTCATCCTTCTACTTTTTAAAAAATTAAGTCAGGTTTATTAAACCATGAGTAATATAGGGTCATCTAACTTATATTTTCACACTATAACTTGCATGTGGAGCAGGTGTCATGAATGCCAATTTAAATGCTCCTCCCATTTTTTTCTTCCCCTTTCACTGCTGTTACTTAGTCCAAACACCTTCTTGTGTATATACATGTGTGAGTGTGTGTGTATGCATGTGCTATAATGACAAACAGCTTCTTACTAGGACATGCGTATCCTTTGTTGTAATTAGAAAAAGGTACTTCCTCTAGGTGGACAAATTAGGAAAAAAGATACTTTTTTTCCACTTCCTCTCTCCACTGGGCTCCTTCCTATAAACTCTGTGCAACTGTAGGTACTTGATTATACATCATAAAGTATTTATAAGTCTTTAAATTGTATTCCTGAATTAGAAAATGACCTCATAATTGGTCTCCTTGCCGTCTGCCTTTTGCCATTCCAGTATGTTTCAAATATGCTTCATTATCCTTCATCTTCAAACAGCTCTTGCCAGCTCACATCTTTCTGCCACGCCATCAGTGCCTTCCTGTCCCTGGCAGAATGAAGCACCAGCACTACCTCCAGAGTCGGCTCCCTGGCTTCCTTTTCCACCTTAACTCTCCCTTCTTTTCGGTGGAAGCTCTGGATCCCTGTCAGACTGATTTAGTTATGTTCAATGACAGGAGCTCCAAACATGAGAGGACCTGCTTGTAATGTTTACTGATTGCAGAGAAATCACCCAGAGGTCCAAATGAGAAAGACTTAAGTTTATTCAACTTGCGGGCTGCACCGATGACAGCCAGTTGGTAAAAGATCTACAACCCTGGGACTAGCAAGTGGCATGATGGTTAAGTTGCTGGGTTCCCACATGGCCGACTAAGTTGAGGTCCCAGTACTGGTGGTTTGAAAATCACAACGGACATATGTGCACGTATCCCCAAAAATCCCAGGAGGAGAATGGAGAAGAGATTGCAGCATGCCCATCCCCTCGCGGGGGAGGGTGTGTGTGTGATTTCTCACTTTCCCTCTCTGTTTCTCTCTCTGACAAATGCACATGACCTATGGCAAAAACCTTAAAAAGATATAAAAAAAAGATCTGCAGCCAGAGTGCAATATAGCAATCAGTTAAAACAATCAGATAAAAACAAGCATGTTAGTCATTAGTGGGGTCTGGTAGACTTTCTATCTTCTTTTTTAAAAATTTTTTTCATTTAACTTTATTCACTTATTTATTTTGGTTGATCAGAGAGGGAGGGAGGGAGGGAGAGAGAGAGAGAGAGAGAAAGAGAGAGAGAGAGAGAGAGAGAGAGAGAGAGAGAGAGAGAGAGAAAGAGAAAGAGAAAGAGAAAGAGAAAGAGAAAGAGAAAGAGAAAGAGAAAGAGAAAGAAAGAGAAAGTGAGAAAGCAACCCACCAGGTCTGGGACTCAAATCGCAGTCGGCCATGTGGGAATCCAGCACCTTTAACCACCAGGCCACCTGCCAACCCCGACTTTCTATCTTTCTATCTCCCAGTACTTAGCTCTGGTTATTGCCCATGTCTTTTAAAGACGACATCGACTACAGTAAGTTTACATCTCTACTAGAGAGATTAACAAAATAGTTTTTTTCTACACATGGCTGCCTGGGGTTTGAAATATGTATGTGCTCCCCCCGCCACTCCCCACCCCCCGGAATGAGCTGCAGGTTTGAGCCATTTTTTAGAGAAAAGGGGAGGGATATAATCCCTCCAGGTCAGTTTTGGCACCGGCAACAGTCCACAGGGAATTGGGAAGAAAATGTCAATGTATTAGGGCATAGCCCACAAGTTAGCATTTTCCAAGCATACCTTGTCACTCCTACCCCTAAGATGCCCTTCCATACTTACCAGGAACCCTGACTCCATTTCATATGTCTGTCCTGCAGCAGGGCTATGGCATTTCAGCACTGAGTTTTTTAAATTAAAAAAAAAAATTTTTTAAGGTTTTTGCCATAGGGCACATTCACTCACCAGTGAGGAGACAGACAGAGAGACATTTAAAGATAATTATAATAATAAAATGAATTAATTTATTAAAAACAAAACAAAACAAAACAACAAGCAAACCAATGAAAGCTTGTCTTGATTTCTTTTGTCCATAAGAGCATCTCCCTCCTCTAAGCACTGATATCACAGAACCTCGGTGTCAGGGTGGGGCCCTGATGTCACTGCTCTCCTCACATCCCTCAGCCGAGCCCAGAATCTCCTGCCTTGCACACTGATGGCTTTCTGTGTCTTTCTGCCTGAGGATGTCCTCTCATTTGGGTGCATCTCTGGTCCATGCCCAGTGTAGGCTGGAGGAGGGTAGTCCCAGGAATTATTCTCAAGTGGGGAAGAAGATACATGCTAGGCTTGTTTACCCAACCACAAGTAATCTTCAGGCGTGTTCCACACAGTCTCTTAGAGTGTCTGCCGGAAGAGTAAGCCCGTTACCCACACTGGGGGCCTACTTAATAACATGCCTCTGCTAAATTTCCTTCCATCCCTATCTTGCTACCCCACTGCCTCTCAGCACTTCCTGGAGTCATCTGATACCCTGAGTCGCATTATGTTCAGTTCCTTATTTTCCTTCTTATGTAATAACCCTCTTGTCTCTTGAGGGTTTTTCCAATCCCACCTTCCCAACACTCACTCTTACGATAGCACCAGGGACATAGTGGTTTGATTAAGATGGATTGGTTGATCAAATCAACATTGTCGAGTAAAGGAAGTCCTGGTGGACCTTTCTGGGGATTGATTCAAATGGGATTTTGAATCAAAGTGGAATTTCATTTCTAAAGTATAGAATTTCCTTTTGCGCTACTTTCTAAGTTTTTCAAACATCCAACCATTTGATTCTTTTTTTTTTCACACCTGACAGCCACCTCTGGAGCTCATTATCCGTATCACTTTGGTTCAAGTGCTGTTATTAACTCTCTTCCTGTTTATGTATTTCATCCTGCCTCCTGCCTCAGGTAGAAATTGACAGTTAAAATTAATGGGGCCAGTGCCTGGTAAAGACTCCAGGTGTCTTCAGCTTTCCCGGCTACGAATGACAGGCTAGAGAACCTTGGACAGGGAGCCAGCATTTCTCTTTTTTCAGAACAGCATTAGGTACATTATACCATCCTTGTTTTGTAGCAGCATCTAGAAAAAATCTGATTAGAAACCTATCCAATGCAGGTGTTTTGCTACCACATTTCAAGTCATCTCTGTTGTCACAGTAGAGATCGGACTGGTAGAAGGGCAGGAAGGATTAGCTGCTCAATTGCTCTTTTAGAGAGACAAGTACAGTTGAGGAAAATGAGATTACCTTCAAGCTGTTCTCTGCTTGTCCTCTTATGACTGTTAGATCTTTGGAGTGATTCTAAAATCTGTGTTTACTCACTTTGTGTTCTTTCTATGAACACTAGTAAGGGGATGAAATATGTAAGATTTTATTACTCTTTGTCCAACAAAATATGTAAAATTTTGTTATTATTCTTTGGCCAGTCAGTCTTAACCACTATTCTTGAGGCAATCTCAAAAGGAAGGTTCAGGGGCTGGTATGTGGGTGGTGGTTAAGGACTCTGGACTCCCACATGACCGACCACAATTTGAGTCCTGGACCTGGTAGCTTGCTTTCTCATATTCTCCTTCTTTCTCTCTTTCTACCTCTGATAAAATGAAAAATAATAATAATAAATAAATTTAAATAAAATAATTCTTAAAAACAAAACAAAACAATGGGACTGGCAGGTAATGTGGTGGTTAAGGCGCTGGACTCCCACATGACCGACCACAATTTGAGTCCTGGACCTGGTAGCTTGCTTTCTCATATTCTCCTTCTTTCTCTCTTTCTACCTCTGATAAAATGAAAAATAATAATAATAAATAAATTTAAATAAAATAATTTTAAAAAGACTATCATCTTCAAAAATAAATAAATAAAAAATAAAAAGGAAGATTCCGTTTCAAATTTTGCATTTGGGTCCAGCAAGGGACATGGTGGTTAAGGTGCAAGACTCCCACATGGCTAACCGTGGTTTGAGTCCCAGACCTGTCAGCTTGCTTTCTCATTTTCCCTTTCTCTCTCTCTGTCTCTCTTTGGTGAATGCATGTACCCTACAGCAAATTAAAATAATGACAATGAATAAAATTAAATAATTCTTAAAATTTTGGGGGGGACCAGCAGATGGTGTAATGGTTATGTAGCTAGACTGCCATGACATCAACTGTGGGTTAAGTTCTGGACCTGGTGGCTTGAAATTCAAGCCAGGTGCATGTGTATGGTTGCCAAAAATCCTTATAGGAGAATAGAGGAGGAAGGCTTGCAGCATGGCCATCCCCCCAGGGGGTGATTTCTTACTTTCTGTCTCTCTGGTGAGCACCTGTGCCCAGTAGCAAAAAAGTCTCGAAAAGAAAACTATTTTTTTTTTTTTGCATTTTGCTTTATTTGGGGTCTGTTACAATGTCATGTGGTCATCCTACCATTTTTAGTGTGCTTTTTGAAGAGATCTCAAATGTGAACTTGTGCAAAGAGCAGGTCTTATGACTGTGGATTTCCTGTCCTCTTCTCTTTATATATCTTTTCATCCATCCTAGTGCATTCTATAGTTAATACCAAAAAAAAAAACCCAAAAAAACAAATATGAGTAATTTATGAAAATAGAGGCTTATTCAGTTAGTGGTTTGGAGGTCCAAGTTCCAAGACCTGCCTCTGCTGAGGCTGAATTACAACATAGTGGAGGGCTGGGGTGCACACCTCTGTGTCCATATGTCTGTTTTATTTCTTCCCCTTAAAAACCCAGGCTTTAATCATGGGAGGCCTGGCTCTGCTACTATGAATTCTAGTGTCTTCCCAAAAGGCCTCATCTTTCGACACCATGGTTGGATTCACTTTTTACCTTCTTAAGCCTATCACAAACAAATCTCAACACGTGAATGTTTGGAGACATGCAAACAATAGCACTATCTGTCTTGTTTCAGGATAAATTTCTCTTCTAGGAGGTTAAGTACCTTACTAAAATATTAAAACCTTGAAATGTTTTTCTTTTTGTGTGTGTGTGCTAGAGGGTTCATCTGCTAACTTGGGAGAGGGGGGAAAAAGAAACAGAGAAAGAGAGCGAAAGGAAGAGAAAGAGTCTTAATCTGTCATAGTTATGCCACAATCCTTTTCCCACCACTTCTCCATCCCATCAGGATTTTGGGCACACATGTACTATTGCCTAGTTTGCTCCTCAAGCTGCCAGGGCCAGGATTTGAACCACTAAAAGCGTCCATGTGGCATCAGGCTCCCTATACACAACCCTTAACTATTGCACTACTGTACTGGCCCAAGATGGTTTTCTTACATTTTTAAAGTTTATTTCTTTCACGAGTAAGCCAGAGAGAGAGAAAGACAGCACCTCCAAAAGGGTACTGACACCGCGATATACTTTCAGGCTTTAGCTACTCTGAATCATGCTCAAGAATAGGCTGGGCTGGGACCAGCAGTTAGCATAATGACTATGTCTCTGGACTCCCATGTAGTCGACCATGGTTCAAGTCCCAGACCTGGTGGCTTAAACTCACACTGGGTGTGTCTGCATGCCCAAGATCCCAAGAGGAGAATGGAGGAGAAGGGATTGTGATGTGGCAATTCCCCCAGGAGGTGATTTCTCATTTTCTGTCTCTCTGTCTCTCTCTGTCTTTCTGGTGAGCACACGTGCCCTATGGCAAAAACTACTCAAAACCCCAAAAAACAAAAAAACAAAAAAAAACCCCCCCAAAACCCAATAACAAAAAGAATAGGCTGGGCTACTCAGGGAGGTCTCCAGATTTGAACCAAGAACCTTCCAATATGGGATTGCATTTTACTACTCCATCACCATCTGGCCTTTCATCTATCCATTCATTCATCCATCTTTCCAAACACTCATGCAACACGCATATGTTTTTCAAGCTTTGGCAGAATTTATTTTGTAGCAACTTCAGTTGCTAGGAGCTGGGTATAAACAAGGAGTAAGATTCAGAGCTTGCTGTCAGGAATCTTGCAGTCTTATGGGGAAACAGACATGCAAATGGACAGCTACATGTGGTACATGTTCATTATAAATGCCCAATAAAGACCCTGGAGAAAGGAAGGCCTAAATCTTCACGGTGAAGGGCAAGTAATACTGGAGTTATACTAGAGAAGAAGCTTTCTATATGGCCTCTTTTAATGAATCAGAAAAGGAGACCCTATCTGGTCAGACAAAAAGAAGGCAGCCACTCCACCCGGACACAGTCTTGAGCCAGATGCAAGGACTGGTGAGTGGAATTCAGGCTGGGGGTCACCATCTTGACCAGGGTAGTTTGTGCATCCCTCAGACTGCCCAGCCTTGCAGCAGCCCTGGCCCTTAGATCCACCTTTCCAAAGTATCCAGTACAATATCTAGACCACAGGAGGCTCCAATAAATACTTGCTGAATAAATGAAACACTTAGGGAGTGGGTCCTGGCAGACCAGTGCTGAGGTGGATGGATTCCTACATTTACATGACTGTGCCTTCAAGTCCACCTGTCTTTTGGAAGTTGTAATGCTACAACACCTTTTACTAGCTAAGATTGGGGTGGCTACATTTGAATCTGAAAAATCTGAGACATCCTATCTAGGTTTATAATCAGTAATGAAGGACTAGAGTAACAGTTTGCTTTCAGATTTGGCCTCGGGGTTGGAGGGGAGGACTGTACTTTAGGAAAGCTATGTTTAGTCCTGGTTCTGTCCCTAAGACTCTCTGATTGTTTCTGTTTCTAGGACCTCATATTTACAAATGGGGAGGTGACCGTCAACAACTGGTACTGACTTCTGTCAAAGATTCAATGACTTTATCATTTTCTCTAAAGAACAAGAGGAGACAGGCCTTTAAAATTCCTCTTCATGAAAAATGTCTGGTCTTATTTAAACAAAAAAGGAAGTTGTTAACACAGTTGCCAGGATAGTTCTGAGTTGTGCTTCCACTTGACAGGTGGGCTTTTCAGTCCCCTGCATTAAAGGAATATGGTTTCTACCCTTGCACTGTTTGCTAATTAGATTGATAAACAGAGGAGAGAAGAGCAGAAATCCTATTGCCTGAAATGTGTCTTAAGAGAAAAGGTGAAATGAACTTGTTCTGATGTCCTGTTGTCAGGAAGACGTTTACTAACTCTCTTCATCACACACTCTGATTACTCTTACTCTTTTTCAGCTCCATAGTTCTGCTTCACATACTCAAATCTAATTTCCAGATGGTTGCTTTCGCTAAGGTATGATGCTTCTTCCCATAAGCGATCTTTACCTCCTTCTCTCCCACGTACAATATGTTTCTAGCCTTCTACAATATGTTACTTAGCCTTTAATTTTTTTTTAAGTTTTGAAAATAAGTTGATGGTTTTGATTTATCCTTTCATTAGCACCTGACACTTGTGAAGGGTGCATTATTCCTGTAGTTATGCCACAATCCTTTTCCCACCACTTCTCCATCCCATCAGGATTTTGGGCACACATGTACTATTGCCTAGTTTGCTCCTCAAGCTGCCAGGGCCAGGATTTGAAACACTAAAAGCGTCCATGTGGCATCAGGCTCCATATAAACAACGCTTGCACTACTGTACTGGCCCAAGATGGTTTTCTTACATTTTTAAAGTTTATTTCTTTCACGAGTAAGCCAGAGAGAGAGAAAGACAGCACCTCCAAAAGGGTACTGACACCGCGATATACTTTCAGGCTTTAGCTACTCTGAATCATGCTCAAGAATAGGCTGGGCTGGGACCAGCAGTTAGCATAATGACTATGTCTCTGGACTCCCATGTAGTCGACCATGGTTCAAGTCCCAGACCTGGTGGCTTAAACTCACACTGGGTGTGTCTGCATGCCCAAGATCCCAAGAGGAGAATGGAGGAGAAGGGATTGTGATGTGGCAATTCCCCCAGGAGGTGATTTCTCATTTTCTGTCTCTCTGTCTCTCTCTGTCTTTCTGGTGAGCACACGTGCCCTATGGCAAAAACTACTCAAAACCCCAAAAAACAAAAAAACAAAAAAAAACCCCCCAAAACCCAATAACAAAAAGAATAGGCTGGGCTACTCAGGGAGGTCTCCAGATTTGAACCAAGAACCTTCCAATATGGGATTGCATTTTACTACTCCATCACCATCTGGCCTTTCATCTATCCATTCATTCATCCATCTTTCCAAACACTCATGCAACACGCATATGTTTTTCAAGCTTTGGCAGAATTTATTTTGTAGCAACTTCAGTTGCTAGGAGCTGGGTATAAACAAGGAGTAAGATTCAGAGCTTGCTGTCAGGAATCTTGCAGTCTTATGGGGAAACAGACATGCAAATGGACAGCTACATGTGGTACATGTTCATTATAAATGCCCAATAAAGACCCTGGAGAAAGGAAGGCCTAAATCTTCACGGTGAAGGGCAAGTAATACTGGAGTTATACTAGAGAAGAAGCTTTCTATATGGCCTCTTTTAATGAATCAGAAAAGGAGACCCTATCTGGTCAGACAAAAAGAAGGCAGCCACTCCACCCGGACACAGTCTTGAGCCAGATGCAAGGACTGGTGAGTGGAATTCAGGCTGGGGGTCACCATCTTGACCAGGGTAGTTTGTGCATCCCTCAGACTGCCCAGCCTTGCAGCAGCCCTGGCCCTTAGATCCACCTTTCCAAAGTATCCAGTACAATATCTAGACCACAGGAGGCTCCAATAAATACTTGCTGAATAAATGAAACACTTAGGGAGTGGGTCCTGGCAGACCAGTGCTGAGGTGGATGGATTCCTACATTTACATGACTGTGCCTTCAAGTCCACCTGTCTTTTGGAAGTTGTAATGCTACAACACCTTTTACTAGCTAAGATTGGGGTGGCTACATTTGAATCTGAAAAATCTGAGACATCCTATCTAGGTTTATAATCAGTAATGAAGGACTAGAGTAACAGTTTGCTTTCAGATTTGGCCTCGGGGTTGGAGGGGAGGACTGTACTTTAGGAAAGCTATGTTTAGTCCTGGTTCTGTCCCTAAGACTCTCTGATTGTTTCTGTTTCTAGGACCTCATATTTACAAATGGGGAGGTGACCGTCAACAACTGGTACTGACTTCTGTCAAAGATTCAATGACTTTATCATTTTCTCTAAAGAACAAGAGGAGACAGGCCTTTAAAATTCCTCTTCATGAAAAATGTCTGGTCTTATTTAAACAAAAAAGGAAGTTGTTAACACAGTTGCCAGGATAGTTCTGAGTTGTGCTTCCACTTGACAGGTGGGCTTTTCAGTCCCCTGCATTAAAGGAATATGGTTTCTACCCTTGCACTGTTTGCTAATTAGATTGATAAACAGAGGAGAGAAGAGCAGAAATCCTATTGCCTGAAATGTGTCTTAAGAGAAAAGGTGAAATGAACTTGTTCTGATGTCCTGTTGTCAGGAAGACGTTTACTAACTCTCTTCATCACACACTCTGATTACTCTTACTCTTTTTCAGCTCCATAGTTCTGCTTCACATACTCAAATCTAATTTCCAGATGGTTGCTTTCGCTAAGGTATGATGCTTCTTCCCATAAGCGATCTTTACCTCCTTCTCTCCCACGTACAATATGTTTCTAGCCTTCTACAATATGTTACTTAGCCTTTAATTTTTTTTTAAGTTTTGAAAATAAGTTGATGGTTTTGATTTATCCTTTCATTAGCACCTGACACTTGTGAAGGGTGCATTATTCCTGTATGCTAGGTGCTGCCACTTTCTTGGTAGAAATCTACTTCAAGAGATCAACGGGATAATTTGATCAGTTAAGGCTGGGTCAGTGCTAGGGGGAAATTGAGTATAATTTCCCCTAGTTTTGATTCAGTTAAGACTCTACTCTATCCTTTGAGTTATCCCAACCTGGGGACAGAGGATGAGGAGGAAGGCAGACAACTGTGGTTGCTGCACCAGGTGAAGAAATTAGTACTTTTCCTTTCATTGACTGATTATACTCATGATCCTGAAGGCAGCACATTTCATCTTTTCTTGAAAAACTAAAGGAAGTGATTTGCTGAATATGATACATGATGTTTATTTCCATCTTCCAAAGAGCACCTGCCACTAAAATGAAGGTAGGAAAAGAGAGTCAAATGTGTTTGGCCTCACACTAAAATCAGTTTCCCAGAAAGATTAAGACTCATTGATTTGTGTGGGCAGGTGGTGTGGTGGTTAAGGCACTGGACTCCCACATGGCGGTTCAAGTCCTGGACCTGGTGGCTTGCTTTCTCACTTTCTCTCCCCCTCTCTGGTCAAATGAAAAAATATTAATAATAAATCAAATTAAATAAATAATTATTAAAAACAATAGACTCCTTGACTTCCAGAGGCCCACAGTCCACCACCATCATGATCATAGCCATTCCTATCATCCCCAGAATGTCTAACATTTTATTCTGACAACTATCAACATTGACATGGTGGTATTACTGCCCTCTCATTGTCCTATGGGCCTGATATCACTTTAATTTTTGGCAATAGCATCATGATCAAAATTTTTATGATGAAACAGTCTAAAATGCTACTAATATTGTTGCAGAAAAACAGACACTGAGGAGCAGAAACAGCACTCAAGAGATAAAGGAGAACTCTTTATTATGTTGGTGGACATGAAGGAACAAATACTTTGAATCTCTGGCCCCGACTGGGGGTTGGACACAGACAGTCTTTTACGGGGAGATTGTGGAAGGGAAGTCTCAGGATGTTAGGAATGGGGAAGGGACTCAGAATCTTCCCTGAAATGGAGGTGGCCGAGAAGCAAGAAGTCTAACCTATTCAAGGTTTCAAGTTACCCTGTAGCTCTGGGGAGGGGTAGTAAGTTTGCAGGAGGGCAGAAACCTTGGCAGCTATCAGCCCTGAGTTAATCTTGAATTCAGGGTCTTTCCATATCAACATCTGTTAAATACTTACAGTATGCTCATGGTACTTTATAATATTAACTCATGCAATGCCCACAACAACGTTATGTACTAAATAATATTATTAACTGCAGTTTACACAGCTAGAAATTGAAGCCCATGGGATTTAGTTATCTATCCAAAGTCATAGAGCTAGTAAGTGACAGAACCTGAATTCTAAGTCAGGCTTATAATCAGAATCTTTTAGCCACTATTATAGAGTAAACAAAGAATTTTTTTGGACCAGCCAGTATCACGGTGGTTAAGGTGACTGAAACCCATGTGACTGACTGCATGGTTTGAGTCCTGGACATGGTAGCTTGAAAAACATACTAGGCACATGTGTGTGCTCCCAAAATCCTGACAGGAGAATAGAAGAGAAGGGACTGTAGTGTGGCCACCCCCCACAGCCAGGGGGGTGTTTTATCACTTTCCCTCTCTCTTTGTCTCTCTTCAACAAGAGCACATACCCTATCACAAAAACAAACAAACCAACAAAAAAATTATTAATGTGAGAGCAATAAGTTTATTTTTAAAAGAATTTTTCACCAAGAATACTTAGATTTGAAGTGTAAATGAGTTTACCACATACAAACACACAACAGTACTCCTTCAGATTAACTAGTAAACTTGTAAAATTTATTTCTCTCTGAATTTACCAAATTAGGGTCAATTATGTATCAGGAATAAATTAATCTTGAACTATCAATAGCTGAACTTACAAAGATATTTGCTCACATAAACTCCAGCACAAAACATTGCTCCACTCGACACGAACCTGGAAATGCAAACTCTCTCTGGGGTTGCTGATGTGCAGGTGGGGACATGTGGAAAACTCATCTAATTATAAATGCCTCCCTTACAGAGTGACACGCTTCACATGGGAGGCTGGTAAGTATGGAGAAAGAAAGTGCATGTCATGTACACATTTTTATTTTTTAGAGATTTTTTTTTTTTTGTCTTTAGGGTATGTGCATTCACCAGGGAGAGAGAGACAGAAACAGTGAAGGGGGGAAATGAGAAATCATCCCCTGGGGAGATGGTCACACTGTAATTAATACCTTCTCCTTCTGGGATCATGGACATACACACACATGCACACTGCATGATTTTGAAACCACCAGGTGTGGGACTTGGACTGTGGTCCGCCATGTGGGAGTCCAGCAACATAACCACTACACCATCTGCTGGCCCCCATATATACACTTTTAAGTTTGCCAGAGGCCTGTGCACTCTCGAGAAAGAGAAGGTGAGAAAGTACTTCCTGTGGGCCATGGTCATGCTGCAATCTCTTCTCTTCCATCTCTCCTCCTTTTGGGATTCTGGGCACACATACTGGTGTGTATTTCAGGCTGCCAGGTCTAGGACTCGAACTGCACAGCCAGCCATGTGGATTCCAGCCATCTTAACCACCATGCCAAAGGTTGGCCTGCACATGGAATGTTTGAGCACACTACCCTTTCTAATGAATTTCTGGAAAAGCACAATTCATCCAGGTAAATGAATTCAGTCCTAAATTAGTATATCCATAATTGGAATGTCAGGGAACGCTGGATAACCCCACATCAAAAATGCAAATCTCTATTGAATGACCATGCAGCATACATGGTATCAAACATGGCTATTTCTTTATCATAACTATTATTTTAGGGTGGACATGTTCATTGTGCCCAGTTATATATTCTTGATGGTTTCAGGGGTAGCTCTAAGTTGCAAAAATTACTCTGGTAAATAAGAAATGTCTGTCTTTTCCTTTGTCATTTCATTCCCTCAGACTAGGATCTTCTAGTTTACGAACTAGGGATTTTATTTTTTTCTTAAGCAACAGGAAAATTAGTTAACGGACTCAGTCATGGTTTCCCATAAATGGCAACGTGAGCTGTCCTGGCATGTATTTTTAGATATTGGATTAGTGTTAGAATGCAAGTTCTGCACTGTGGGAAAGAATGACATGACCCTACTAAGATCTGAACTCTGCTTTCGATCACCATGGTTACCATTTGATCATCCTAACTCACATACTTGGGATCCAAAGAAACACATCAAAATAACACCCTCTATAGAAGACAGGGGCCTTCGTATAAAATATGAACAAATAGGAAGCATGTACGGACTGCAGGATGAAAATGCCTGCAGAACAAAACGGAGCAGAGATCTATTTTGCTGGAAAATGCAAAATTTGGATTGGTCTTTGTCATTTATTATTTAAGGAATGTAGGTTGCTGAACTGCTTAGCAAAAGTAAAAATATGATAACAAATGTGGCAGTCCAAATGTTTCAAGGAGTGGGCCGTGTGGAGCATATTTTACCTGGACTTCGTTGCATTTTTAAACTCTTCTACAGCACCTGGCCCAGTAGCTTGTTATCTGAACGAATGACAACACTGGCGTTCTCTTTCTTCTTTCTCTCCTTCTGATTTTTGATTATTTTTTAGGATAGAATGTCTGCATATGCACATGAGAGAGAAGGAAACACCTTCTGCAGGGCTTGGTCATGCTGCAAGCCCCTTTGTTCAGCCCTCCAGTTGACCAGGATCCTGGGTCAACTGCACACATGCCTGCCATGTTTGCAGGCCAACCATGCTGGGGACCTGAACCTCAGTCAGCATGTGGCTTCCAGCTGCACAATCTGACATGCTACTGGCTACTCCACAGAGGCTGTGTGGCATTGTGTTTCTTTAATGTTCTTTAGTAAAGACATCAACCTTAAAGTAGAATAAAAATAGGCTTTAGTAATAACTGATCTTAAAATATTCTGGTTGTAAAACATCAGAAGCATAGCATTTTGTAAGTATTGATTCAGTCCCCACCTTTAGAGAGCATGGGCTCTATCAAAATTCCTGTTCTTGGGCCAGCAGGCGAGCCGCCATGGAGGTTAAAGAGCCTAGATCTTTAAAGAGCCTAGATTAAAAGCCTAGGTTAAAGAACCTAGATCCCACAGAGCTGACTGTGTGTTTTGAGTCCCAGACCTGGTGGCTTGAAAATCACACTGGGACCCCCACTGGCTGCTCTGAAAAGCCATCTTTGCATTGTTCCCCGATCTGGCTTCGCCAGCTTTATCGCCAGGGTCCCCGAACTCTCACTTTCTTTTGAATTTGTGGCATCGGGTCACCAGCGTGCCCCACCGTGTCAGACACGGCCTGGACACTAGCTCCGAGATCACCACCGAAGACTTGAAGGAGAAGCAGGACATTGTGGAGGAGGCAGAGAACGGAAGAGATGCCCCCGCTAACAGGACCGCTAATGAGGAAAAATGGGGAACAGGAGGCTGAGAATGAGGTAGACGAAGAAGAGGAAGAAGGCGGGGCGAAGAGGAGGACGGAGATGAAGACGAGGAGGCTGAGCAGCTGCGGGCAAGCGGGCAGCTGAGGACGACGAGGACAATGATGTGGACAACAAGAAGCAGAAGACCGGAGAGGATGACTAGACAGCAAAAAAAAAGAAAAGTTAAACTTAAGGAAAGTCCGCCATGACCTATTCCCCCTCGACTTCCCGTCTCAGAATCTAAATGTGGTCACCTTCGAGTAGAGAGGCCCACCCACCCGTGTGCTGCGGACAGTGCCACCCGCAGGTGACACGTGTTCTCCACCATCCAGCCAAAACCACAACGTGCATTTGCAACAGGGGAGGAAAAAAGAACCAAAACTTCCAAGGCCATGCTTTTTGCTTAAAAGTACTTTAAAACAGAAAATTTGTTTGTATTTTTTAATTTACATTTTATATTTTTGTACACATTGTTAGGGGTCAGCCATTTTTAATGATCTCGGATGACCGAACCAGCCTTCAGAGCGTCCTCTGTCCTACTTTGGCTTTCCTTGTGGTGTGACCATGTTCACTATAATCTCAAAGGAGGGAAAAAAAAACCTTGTAAAAAAAAGCAAAAACAACAAAAGGTCTTATCCCGAGCATTCCAGTCACTTTTTTTGTGTATGTACTTAGCTGTACTATAAGTAGTTGGTTTGTATGAGCTGGTTAAAAAGACCAAAGATAAAAGGTTACCTTTTTTCCTTTTTTGTCTGTGAAGTTGCTGTTTGTTTATTTATTTATTTATTTATTGGCCTGTTTGAGGTATGTGTGAAACAATGTTGTCCAACAATAAACTGAAATTTTATTTTGCTGAGTTGTTCTAACAAAAAAAAAAATAAATAAATAAAAGAAAAGAAAAAGAAAATCACACAGGGCTGAACTCCTGAGAGGAGAATAGAGGAGAAGGGATTGCAGCATGGCCATCCACGCTGGAGGGCAATTCTCTTTCTCACTCTTTCAGGCAAGCACAGGTGCCCTATAGCAAAAACTTACAAACAAACAAACAAACAAAAAAACTTTTTCTCTTTTTCTCTCAAAATGACTTTTCTGATTAAATTTCAGGACAAGAAAAACTTTCGTTAATTTAAAAAATCATAAACAAATAGGTACTTGTAAAGAAGAGTCAAATTTATATCAGAGCAATTGCTAATGTTGAAAGGTCTCTTGGAATCATCATCTAACATCTTTATTCTAGAGAATTCTATAGAGGAGCTCTTACTCGTAATGGTATTCATAACAAATGCATATTTGGACATGATGTACTTTAAATTCTTCTTTAAACCTATTGAGTGAGCCAGGAGAGATGTTGAAAACATGATTTCTGCTTTCCTGAAATGAGAAAATGTAAAATTCCTCTAGATTTTTGAGAGTATAAAAATTTTGCGTGGTGGGGCTGGCAGGTGGAATGGTGGTTAAGGTGTTGGACTCTCACATGGCCCACCATGGTTCAAGTCCTGGACCTGGAGGCTTTCTCTCTCTCTCTCTCTCTCTGTCTCTTTCTGGTCAAATTGAAGAATAATAATTAATAAATAAAAATTTTTAAAAAAGAAGTTCTGCTTGGAAAACAAGCTGAGTGAACTGGCCTCCTTCTGCATCGTTTTGACTGCAAAGTCAGTGTGCATTCACACATGGGAGGTGAGCGAGGCTACACTTTCCTAGGGAGTTTAGGTGATTAAGGGCCTTGATCACTCTCAAAGGAAAGAGTTGGGCCCTAGAACCCATGTTGAAGGTTGAGCCAGGAGTTCCTTTCGTGGGGTTTAATGGCTTCATTCAGGAAGCAGTGGGGCTGGACAGTTCTTGCCCAAACAAGCCATGAGTGGCTCAGAGCAGGCCCAGGATTTGGGGGTCAGTAATAAAAATGGTGAGATTACTGTGGTCTTCGACAAGAACTCATCATTCATTTCAGATTGAAATGATCATTTTTGTCTGACTTATTTGCTTTTGCAATCTTGTTCAACAACAAAACACATACATTTAAAAACTAGGACTTTTGAAACAGTCTCAGTAGTATCTGAAGTGGTCAGAAAGTAAGATTGCTCAATCCATGCTCCAGCTGCCCTCGTGTATATAGAGGACATTCAACACACAAACCCTGCTGGTCTTCTCCAGGGCAGATGGCCCCACCACTCTGTATGTGTGTGTGCACATGCTACATAGAAAGCCAAAATGTCATAAACAAGTGTACTAGTTCTTACCAATGCAGGTAGTAACTGAGCAACACTGACCTCAGAGGAAAAAAACTTTTATTTAGTATTTGTTTATTCTATCAAGGAGATTGTTCTAGTTGCTGTTACTGTGCAGCAAACCATCCCAATATATAATGGCATACAACAGCCTTTTTTTATTTTAAAAAGAATTACTTGTCTGATTTAATTTCTTATTATCATTTTTTAATTTGACCAGAGAGAGACAGAGGGAGAGAGAAAGGGAAAGTGAGAAAGCAAGCCTCCAGATCCAGTACTCGAACTACAGTCGGCCATGTTGTAGTCCAGCACCTTAACCACTATACCACCTACTGGCCTCTACAACAGTCATTTTATCATACTCATGGATTCTGCAATTCAGAAATTCACATGGCACAGCAAAGATAACTCTTCTCTGTTCTGTGATGTCTGGGGCCAAGGCTAACAAGATTTGAAGGCTGCAGGTGCCTCTACTGCTTTGGGCTGAAATAATTTGGAGGTTTCTTCATCCGCATGCCTGGTAGTTGGTGAAGCCTGCAGGATAAGTCCTCAGCTGGGCCGTTGCTGTTACACCTATACATGGCCTTTCCAGGTATCTCTTCCCGTGGAATATTTCGGGTTTCTTTACAACATGGCAACTAGACTCTAAGACTGAGTGCTTCCAGAGAGCAAGGTGGATATATGTATTATCTTGTAACCTAATCTGGAAGTCACACAAAGTTACATAATGTCTTTTCTGTCATATTCCTTGGTAAAAGGAATGATAAAGATCCGTCTAGGTACACAGATTGTCAAGGTCATATTATAATAAAATCAGGTGGGGCGAGAGTATTGTGGCTATCTTTGGAAAATAAAATCTGCCACAGAAACTAATGATTTCATTGACAATTGTAATAAAAAAATTAGTAAAAACAATGAGATGCCCAACATGGTTGAAAACATTATGACACAATACTTTCCTTGCTGTAAATGAGTTAAAATCTCTTTACCCCTAGTACATTTCATGGTACCAAGAAAACGCATGGGCCAGCCCATGGCATGGTGGTTAAGGCAGCTGGATCCCACATGGGTGACTGTGCAGTTCAAGTCTTGGACTCAGTGGCTTGCAAAACACAATAGATGCATGTGTGTGCATGCCCAAAATCCTGAAAGGAGGAAGAATAGAGGAAAAGAATTGCAACATGATTATTCCCCATGTGGGGTGCTTTCTCTCTCTCACTTTCTCTGTTTCTGTCTGATGAGTGAATGTGCCCTCTGGCTAAATTTAGAAAAAGAAAAGAAAAAGAAAACTTATTATCATATCACTGAGAAGCTTCACCAACTTTGAAGAAATATGAAAACAGGAAACCCTGGCATCCTGGAAAACTGGTATACGTCATGTGTTTCAAGGAGGAAAAAGATAGAATCTGTAAATGGCAGGCTTCATGACATTCTTGAATCTAGTAAATTAAGGCCTAGATTTTCAAAATCCAGGTCAGGGATGACACGTGAATACGTTACAAGTGTGCCATCACTTCCTCATCTCGTATATCCACAGCAGACATTGTCACCAGGCTATGTAACCAGACCACAGCATATTTTTTGAGAGATTTTTGCTATAGGGGACATGGGTTTGCTGAAGAGTCAAGGAGAGACAGAGAGACAGAACATGGGAAATCACCTCCCAGAAATGGCTACACCATAATCTCGTCTCCATTCTCCTCTCTGGATTTTGGGCATTGCTTGACTTGAGTTTCAAGCTCCTGGGTCCAGAACTTGAACTGCGGTTGACCACGTGGGAGTCCAGTACCTCAAACACTAGGCTACCTGCTGGTCTCACCATGGCATTTTATTTATTTATTTATTTTTTTTTGAGAGGTTTTTGCTCTAGGGCATGTGTGCTCACCAGAAAGATAGACACAGAGAGACAGAAAGTGAGAAATCACCCCCAGGGGAGATGACCACACCGCAATCCCTTCTCTTCCATTCTCCTCTCAGAATCTTGGGCACACATGCACATACGCCTGGCGTGAGTGTAAGCCACTGGGTCCAGGACTTGAACCGTGGTTGACTACATGGGAGTCCAACGACATAGCCATTACACCAACTGTTGGTCCCCCATGGCATTCTTTTTTTTTTTTTTTTCTTTTTCTGGAGAGGTTTTTGCTATAGGGCGCGTGCGCTTGCCAGACAGAGAGATAGAAAGTGAGAAATCACCCCCCAGGGGGATGGCCACGCTGCAATCCTTTCTCCTCCATTCTCCTCTCGGGATCTTGGTCATGCACGCACACGCGCCTGGCGTGAGTTTAAGCCACCGGGTCCGGGACGCGAACCACAGTCAACCACGTGGGAGTCCAGTGACATAGCCATTACGCTAACTGCTGGTCCCCGTCATGGCATTCTTGACAGCTATGTCTGGAAGGGACCTAGAACCGCTACCAAATCTGTGCTCTCAGCATCCTTTGCCAATTAATTATTGGCTCATTAGTTAAAATCTTTTCCTTATTTATAAACAAAAAGTTGAGTTTTCTGGGTCTCAATATCATTTCAATAAAAACAAATCATGCCATTCTAAGTCTGTTTTTTATCTCTGTGAAACTGACAGACTGACACAGCAAGGTACTACAATAGGCGTGGTATGATTGCGTCAGGAATTTGACACAGTCTTGTTTATGATATCTTCTTAGGAAAAAAATCAGGGAAAAGCAGGAGCTGATTGTAGTTACAACTGCAGAGACCAGTTACTGGTATGACAACCCCTTCCACTTGGCTGGAGCTTTCTGGCATGTCCAACATTTTGTAGAATCAGAACTATTAAGCATACACAAGTCACATTTGTGGAGATACGCAGTTGAAGGAGAGCAGATAGGTTGCATGACCAAATGAGAATCTAAGAATACCTCCACATAGTTGGCTCTATGGTCCAATAGATGTAATTCAATAGACTGCATCGTCTTACAACTGATTTCTTAAAAAAGGACAGAGCACATAAACCTAACTGTACAACAGCATGTGTGAAAAATATTTCTGTACTTTGATGAAGAGTAAAATCAAATCCGCCATTTGATGTGATCTCAAAAAGAAAAAAAAGCTGTCATAATTTTAGCATCTGTGGAACTTCTTCCTAGAACACAGAAGGTGAACAATCTGTTTTACTTTTCCCTGCTCAGATGGCAACTGGGATAGTTCATCCAACAGTAAACACTCTAATTGAAAGGGATACAGAAAGAAACAGCATTACCCACGATTTGTTTTCTCTGGATACGAGAAAAACCCGGGGTATAATATAAATTTAAATCATAATATGTGCAAAGCATTGTGCCAAGAACTTTACCTGTGACACCCAATTCGCTCTTACATTAAGGCTGTCGCTAGGTATTGTGACCACTTTTTTTTTTTTTCTTTTCTTTTTTTGGAGAAGTTTTCGCTATAGGGCGTGTGCACTCGCCAGACAGACAGAGAGAGACATCGAGACAGAAAGCGAGAAATCACCCCCCAAGGGGGATGGTCACGCCGCAATCCCCTCTCCTCCATTCTCCTCTTGGGATCTTGGGCACACACGCACACGTGCCCGGCATGAGTTTTAAGCCACTGGGTCCGGGATGCGAACCGTGGTCGACTACGTGGGAGTCCAGCGACATAGCCATTACGCTAACTGCTGGTTCCCAGGTATTGTGACCACTTTTACATGCAAGGACACTGAATCACTGTATTTAAGTAATTTTCCAAGGGTACATGGTTATGGAGTAGCGAACCCAGGATTCTCATCAAGTCTGTTTTCTCCAAGCTCCTACTCTTAATATCTGTGACACTGGTTCACAAAATTCTGACATGCATAGGTCATACAAGGGGCCTGTGGATTGGGTTGTTGGAAAAGTCATGATGTATTTTTTCTAATGTTTTTCTATGCAAAAATGTCATGACTTCTCTGACAACCCAATAGAGATGCAGATTTTTCAGTGGTCCACGAATTCTGAGTAAGCAGGTCATGGGTACTTTACTTTAAAATAGTTCAGTAGGGACCAGCAGGTGGTATGGTGATTAGGGCACTGACTCCCACATAGCTGACTGTAGTTCGAGTCCTGAACCTGGTGGCTTACATTCTCACTCTCACTCTCTTTTCCTCTCTCTCTCTCTCTCTCTGTGTGTGTGTGTGTGTGTGTTGTGTGTGTGTATCTCTGGTGAGCACATGTGTCCTATAGCAAATTTAAAAAATAATAATAAAAAAGTAAATAATTCTTAGAAAAACAGTTCAACATAGACTGTGTGATATGAACATGTGTTATGTTTAATTTATACTCTTGCCGTGGTTAGTTTCCTAATCAGAAGTGTACACTCCAGGGTGCTCAGCTAGCATATAATCAAAAAGCCACAACCAAGAGAAATTCAATTATATGTGTCTCCAATGAACAGTAGAAGTTTTGATAATTTGACTAATAGTTAGAATGAGCTTTTTTTTTTGCTGAAATTAGTGATTTTCATTACCTGCGAATTGTTCTGAAAACATTATAGAGACTGTCCTTGCAGAGTATAAAAATACAGCTTATTTAGTGGTTTCTATCCTGAGAAATGACACTCAGAGCTTGATTCTTCACTAGTCTGTATTCAACTGGTAATTTGGAGACTTCTTTTTTCTTTCCTTTTTTTTTTTTTTTTCTGAGAGGTTTTTGCCATTGAGCATGCACACTCATCAGAGAGACAGTGACAGAGACAGAAACAATGAGAGGGAAAGTGAGAAATCATCCCTGAGGGGGGATGGCCATGTTGCAATCCCTTCTCCTCTGCTCTCCTCCAGGGATCTTGGGCATGCATGCACACACGCGTGGAGTGATTTTAAGCCATCAGGTCTGCAGGCCATATGGGAGTCCAGCCACATAACCGTTATACCTTCTACTGGTCCCTTGACACTTCTTGATCTCCTAGCTCTGACTGGTTCTTGGCCTTCCATTGCTCATGGAAGGTTCTCAGAGCTCATTCAGAAACTGAAAGCTATAATTCCATTCACTGGATTTTGCCAGACTGGTGATGTGGCTGCTGAATATTTGCTAAGAAGCGCTGGGCTGTGCTTCAGTCTGGGATTTATTTTGAAGGGGACTGTGGAAACCTATAACCTTTGCCTGCTACTAATTGTTGGAGGTGACTACTCTTTACTAAAAAAACCCAAACAAAACAAAACAAAAATCTGAAAATGATGAATAATCAAGATAGATTAGGTCAAGATTCTGAATTCTGAGAAGGACTCAAAGCAATTCTGGTTTGAGACATTTTGTGGTCCCTATTTAAATGGAGAATGAATGGATATTTGCCCATGATTTGTGGCAGCATTGGATAAGTAGCCAGATCATCCTTTTACAAAATAAATAATTCCCTTATGAGTTTGAGATTCAGTCAGTTTTTAAAATAGATTGTATCAGGGCTAGCAGGTGGCATGGTGGTTGATGTGCTGGACTCTCACGTGGCCAACTTTTCACTTTTTCACTTTCCCTCTTTCTTTCTCTGTCTCCCTCTGGTTAATGCATATGCCCTACAACAAAAATGTTAATGACAATAAATAAAATTAAAAATAATAATTCTTTAGAAAAACATAGATTTTATCAAAATAATTTGTCCTATTAATAAAAAAGAATAAAGCATTGCGATCCTCAGCATATGCCCAAACCCCACCTTCAAAGAAAGTCTTACTGAGTGCTGTTCATCCAGCCTTAGTGAAGGGATCCTTCTGTGATTCAGTGATCATTGGGAAAGCATGGTATTTCACAAGTAATCATGTGAGTTACATTTTTAAAAAATTACTTTTATCTTAGAGTGGTATCAGGAAGCTAGATATATCTGGTGAAAAATGATGAGTGTCATTAAAATGTTGTACTTAGGGACCAGCAGATCGCATAATGGTTACATCGCTAGACTCCCATGTACTTGACCATGGTTCAAGTCCTGGGTCCGGCAGCTTAAAATTCATGCCAAGTGTGTGTATAGGTATGCCCAAGATCTCGAGAGAAGAATGGAGGAGAAGGGATTGTGGCATGGCCATCCCCCTGGGGGGATCATTTCTCACTTTCCGTTTCTCCCATGAGTGCACATGCCCTATAGCAAACATCTTTTTAAATAAATAAATAATAAAATGCTGTACTTAGAGTTGTTACTATCAAGATCTTCAAAAAGCTCCTAGAAGGGTCAGCATGTGGCATGGTGGTTCAGGCACTGGACTCCTACATGACCAACCACTGTTCAATTCCTGGACCTGGCAGCTTGCTTTCTCACTTCCCCTCTCTCTCCCTCTTTCTGGTGACTACATGTGCCTTATAGCAAATTATAAATTAATAAATAGATAGATAGATAGATAGATAGATAAATAATTAAAAAAACATTCATAGAGAGGCTGGCAGGTGTTGTGGTTATTAAGGGTGCTGGACTCCCACATGGCCAACCATGGTTCGAGTCCAGGATCTGGCGGCTTGCTTTCTCACTTTCCCTCTCTCTCTCTCTCTCGATCACTCACTCTGTCCCTCTCTGGTCAAATTTAAATAAATAAATAAATAAATGGTAAAATAATTCTTTAAACAAATATTTATAAAAGTGCATTTATAGCATACATTTATAGAAATGAATGCTATGTAAAAACTGCGTGCATTTCAAAAGTTCGCAACAAAATAAACACCTATTTTAATTGCATTTTCCACAAACTTTTTGAAATACCCCTAGTATTGTTTGTACCTGAAATTATGTTAAGAATATCACTTCACAGTCTAGAAAAAAAAATCATTGCCTAACATTATTTTTGCAAAATTTATCATGATGAAAAAGCATTGGAATTCTTTCTGGAAGAAATCTTATAGCAATAGATGAACATCGAGTCTTAAAATATTTAGGTCTATTTATTCATTCTTAGACAATAATGTGCCTTGCATATTATGGGAATAATACATAAATGTGTGTTGACAAATTTTGGATTGCTATAGAGCAAGTGAGGAAAGTACTGAATGGGACAAAAAGTAGAATAGACACATAGCAACGGTATTACAAAACAGGAATGTGAAGGTTCTGAATACAAAAAGATATAGAAGCTTTGAATGTTAAGAAATGAGTAGGGATAATGAAGAAGAGATTTTAATATGGAAGACAAAATCATTAAGGAAACACTCATTCAACCCTATACGGAAAAAAGACCATTACTGAAAACCATGGTGATATGTGTATGTACACACACACACACACACACACACACACACATCTATCTATCTATCTATCTATCTATCTATCTATCTATCTATCTATCTATCTATCTATCTATCTATCTATCTATCTATCTATCTATCTATCTCTCTCTATATATATAGAGAGAGCACCCAAGTTATATTTGTCTCTATATATGAATTTGTATTGAAACGTTAGGTTGTTAGGAAAGTCATGACATATTTTTCTATGCTAAAATGCATCATGACTTTCCCAACAACCTAATATGTGGAACTAATAACTTGATAGTGGGAATCTTAAAAAATTTGACATGTCGGGGCAGCAGGTGGCATGGTGGTTGGGGTGCTGGACTCTCACATGGCTGACTGTGGTTCAAGTCCTAGATCTGGCAGCTTGCTTTCTTGCTATCTTTGTGACCCTATCTCTCTCAGATGAGTGCACATGCCCTGTAGTGAATTTAAAAAATAATAATAAATAAGATTAAATAAATGATTCTTTAAAAAAATATTGAAGTGGTGGTATCTTGTTTTTCACAAGATCCTAGTAGATTCCTTGCAATCTATCAAGACTATTTGCATTTCAGCACCATGCAGGACCGGTTGAGCTTCTGCTCATCTTATCTGAGACTGCAAAATTTATGGTGGCTACTAAGTCATTAAAAGAGGATAGCTTGCATGGTGTACTGTTTTAGTTAATATAATGATAATATATTTGATTCATTGGCTATGGCAATCCATGCATGGGCTCTAGTTCTGTCGTGACTGATCAACCTAAATTTATCCTTTATTTCCCAAGCGCTGCAGATGATAGTGACTACATGGTGTCTGGTTACTCTTCATTCTATGAGACTTTCTTTTAAAAAAATGTTAAGGAATTATTCATTTAATTTTAGTTATTATTATTATTATTATTCAATTTGACCAGAGAGAGACAGAGAGAGAAAGTGAAAGCAAGCCACCAGGCCCAGGACTCGCAATGCAGCTGACCACATGGCAGTCTAACACCTCAACCTCCACTCCACCTGCTAACCCCCCATGCGACTTTCTTAACAATTTTCATGGCAGACGTACACTGAGAATGATCTCCTTTTGGCAGGAAATAGTAAAGGTTGCTACATTGCTGGAACAGACTACACAGTTACCGTTCATTGATATTTTAACGCTGATTATACATCTGATGTTAAATGAGTATTCAATGATGGTAATATGGTTAATAAAAGCAGGTTGGTTATTTGATGACAAGAAAATAAAACCATTTGTCTGAAATTTTCATTTCTCAGTCAGTTACTTGGGTTTTTCCCTTCTAAAATTGTAGGTTATTTTAAAGAACTTCCTGTTTTGTTTGTGGTAGGTCCCCAGAGCATTAAAAACAAGAATAGTTTAACAATGAAAGAAGGCTAGGGAGTGAGAGGGGACTGAGTTGAATATACTTTGTCAAGAAAATGGCAGAAATTCTGGTAAGCTTTCTTGGTTTCTAGTAAGCAAAATACACTGCTAATGCACACTTAGAATGCACACTATTTTATAGAAATTTTTCTTTGACTAGTCACAAATTTGATGACGACATAGTATGTGTTTCAAGAGTTTTTCTTTCAAATGATTTCTTTGTGCCATTGCCAATTATGTTTATTAGAAGCTCGGTTTGTGTTTCTCAAAACGGTATTTTTAGAGGTTATTTATGTAAATTACTCACTCTGCCATGGTTGCCAGACCCTTCAGAAGAGAAGTCCCCTCTGTTTCAAAGCTTCCCATCAACTGAGAGCAGCTCTGAAACCACTCAGCTGTAGAACTTGTCAGGACTTTGGAGACAATAAAACTGAGGATGAAAGAGATTGGATGACTTCACTTGCGCTTGAGGTGAAAACTCAACTAGAGCAAGGTCCTTCTGGTCCCAATCCAACATTTTTTTCCCAGTGAACTTTGTATTTTGAGATTGTTGTAAGTGCAATTGCAAGACAGAATACTGAGATTTTTTTTTTTTTTTTTGGTATGCTTTACTCAGGTTCCCTGAGTAGTAACATCTTGCAAAGCTCTAGTGCAATAACACAACTAATAATGACACTGATGTCGTCAAGAGAACATTTCCATCACCATAAGGATGCCTCACAGCGCTCTTTTGTAGCAATACTTAGTTCTTTTTTTTTTAAAATAAGGTTTTTGTTATAGGGCATGTACACTTCTCTCTTTGAGAGAGACAGGGAAAGTTAAAAAGCACCTCCCAAAAGAGATGGTCATGCCACTATCCCTTCTCTTCCATCCTTCTTTTGGGATTCTGGGCATGCATATTCACATACCAGGCATGTTAAGTGTCAGGTCTGGGACTTGAACCATGCAGTTGGCCATGTGGAATCCAGTGTCTTAACCAACATGCCACCTACTGGCACATCTACTCTTTAATTATTGGCAGCCTCTCCAGTAGGTTCACCATTTCTATAATTTTGTCATGTTATATAAATGGAGTCCTACATATGTAGCCTTTTGCTCTTGTAGTTCATGCTTTATTAATTTTTTTAATTGCTAGAGAATATGTGCACTTGAGAGAGAAAGAAAGCAACCCTCAGTGTAACATGGTTACATTGCAATCCCTTCTCTTCCATTTCTCCGTCCCATCGGGATTTTGGGCACCATACACATGTTTTTCAGGCCCCTGGTGCCGGAATTCAAACTGCAGTCGGCCATGTGGGATCTGTGCTACTTACTGGGCTGGCTCAATATATAGCCTTCTTTTCTTTCTTTCCTTTTCTTTTCTTTTTTCTTTTTTTTTTTTTTTTAAAGGTTTTGTCTTAGGGCGTATGTACTCACTAGAGAGAGACAGAGAGAGGGAAAATGAGGAATCACTGGAGCAACCCCTTCTCTTCCATCTTCCTCCTGGGATTTTGGGCAAGAGCATTTGCCCAGCATGATTTTTTTTTTTTTTGGAGATATTTTCACTATAGGGTGCGTGCGCTCACCAGACAGACAGAGACAGAGAGACAGAAAGGGAGAAATCACCCCCCAGGGGGGATGGACACGCTGCAATCCCTTCTCCTCCATTCTCCTCTTGGGATCTTGGGCACGCACGCACACGCGCCCGGCGTGAGTTTCAAGCCCCCGGGTCCGGGACTCAAACTGTGGTCAATTACATGGCAGTCCAGCGCCATAGCCATTATGCTAACTGCTGGTTCCCCCCAGCATGATTTTTCAAGCCACTGGATCTAGGACTTGAACTGTGGTCCACCATGTGGGAGTTCAGTGCCTTAACTACTACGCCACCTGCTGGCCGCAGTATGTAGCCTATTGAGATTGGCTTTCTTCACTCAGTATTATGCTCTGGAGGTGTACCTAGGTTCATCGAGATTGTTCCTTTTGTTGCTGAGTAGTATGAATATATTATGCCAATGCTCTTTTCACAGACTATTTCTATTCTAATCTTGGGAAATCTTGGCCATTTCTACCTTACAAGGTGAAAGAAGATAATTTTAAGGGAATAGTACAATTTTGAAAGTCTTTGTTGTCTACTTGAGAAAGGTAATATGAAGATAGCAGAGACCCATGTGGTATAAAGGGTATTTTGTAGGCATCCCAGCCTCCATTTTTCAGTGAGAGTTGGGTGGACTGAGGGAGACCCTCCATACTTCAGGAGACATTTCCTGAAGGATATAATTAGAAGGGGGTTCGACTAAATACTGTGTCCTCCACGCCAGGCAGCCTCCTCAGGGGGCCAATATCTCAGCTATTAAATGGGACAAAACAATTGCAGATCTCATCTGCGTGTCACAGAGGGGACTCGCAGGTGCCAATTGTCATTACTGAAAGTGGAGTGTGGCCAGAAGATACAAATCAGCACCTGTCCACTCTAAATGTGCCTCGGGTTTTTAATGACCTGAAATAACTGAGATTGGCTCCTTCACTGAGCCACTTGAAGACAGACTGTTCCTAGGTGAAGCATCGATTTTAATTCTTAAATTAAATTTTAGTTTTGCTTTTTTAAAAACAATAAGTAATTCTCTTATTTATTTTACTTTATTATTATTATTTTTTTTACTTGACCAGACACAAGGAGAAAGAGAGAAAAGGAAAGTGAGAAAGCAAGCCTCCAGGTCCGGGACTTAAACCGTGGTCAACCATGTGGGAGTCCAGTGCCCCAACCACCACACCACCTGCCAGCCCTGGATTAAATTTTAGTTTGTGTCACAGTGGGCTACATGGCACTTGCCCTGGAGCCATTGGTAGGCCCAATCAGCGGTCAGAAGACCTCCAAACTGTCAGAACTATCAATGAGCAGATGGGAGGTTGCAAAGCTGTAACCGACTAGGGCATTTATTTCTTCTAACTGTTGGAGGATGACTTGAAGAGACGAAGGTGGAGAAAGCACAAGATAGGCTGAAAAATATTAGAATTAAACTATGGGGGGGGGGAAGAAAGCATAGTTATCTGAAGAACTCTCACATAAAAAAAAATGATAAAGACTTTGGAAGCTGGGGCAGGCACGTGGTGTAGTGGTTAAGGCACTGGACTCCCACATGATCAGCAGAAGTTCAAGTCCTGGACCTGGTAGCTAGCATTCTCACTTTCCCTCTCTGTCTTCCGCTGGTGAGCTCACGTACCCTATCCCAAATTAAAAAATAACAATAATAAAAAATAAAAAATAATTTTAAAAAGAGACTGCGAAATCATAAAACAAGGAGAGGTACAATATAGTTTACACAGTCTGATAGACGATATTTAAGAAAACCTCATGTTATGTCAGGTACATCTGTGGTATGGACACTAGGAAGCTTGGCGCCTGAGGAAGGGGGTGTGAGGGGCTTGGGAGCTGGGCTTGCACAGGCTCAGGAGGGAGTCAAATCTAAGCTGGATGAATCTCAGGCATTAGAAGGGACTAGAAAGAACTAGAAGGAACGGGGTGATTTATCTGGATTTTTATTTTCACACCAGCCATTTTAATTTGAAGTTGCCTGTCTGAGACTCCGTAATGTAATGTCTTTTTAATGCTGATAGATTTTCCTGCCAGTGCTATGAAATTCGTTGTGAAACTGAGGGGTAATCAGACTGGCATTAAAAATGAACAGTTTGCAGAGTCATTTCTGTAACTTCTGAAGTCAGAAATAATTTAGTGTTCTTCAGCAAGCCATCTCCCTGCAGTGCGGGCTGGTTTTGGATTTTGCCCACAAACATTTACACATGATTTTTTATGTAATTTGTTCCCATTTCTGGTGCAGCTCACTCCAAGAGACCCATCCTTATAAAGGCAACTCCAACCTTTCTAGAGTACAAAGTTGCAATATAAGAAGTGGGCTCAGGGGCTGGAAGGTGGTGTGGTGGTTAAGGCGCTGGACTCCCACATGGCCGATCATGGTTCAAGTCCTGGGGCTGGGGTCCTGCTTTCTCTCTCTCTGTATCTATCTGGTCAAATTGAAGAATAATAATAAATAAAAGTAAATAAATAATTCGTTAAAAAAATTAAAGTAAATAAATTCTTTAAAGAAGAAGAAGTGGGCCCAGCCACAGTGGTGCACAGGTAGTGTCACCACTTGGGAATCTGGAAGCCACATGAAAAGCCGAAAAGCCCAGGTTTGGCTCCAAGGCCACACTGAACACCCCAGCACAATCGCATGTGCCTGTGATCCTAGCTAATTGGGTGACTGGGACAGGAGGATCATGACACAGTGAGACCGCACCAAAAATACTCATCTCTGTCTCTCTCCCTTTCCTTTTCTCTCCTCTTTCACTAATAAAGGGAAAAAAGTCACCAAGACAACGGTTGGGGCAGCCAGCGGTGGTGTTTTAGGTCAGATTATCATGTGCTGAAGGCTGAGCACCCAGGTTTGACCTGACTCCTCTCAATCCTTGCCCAGCCCGAGTCCAGAGGGCCACTTCAGGGCCCTCTGCTGGCCACCATGAGAGTGCTCCGGAGTATCCCCACAATTCCTGTCTACAGGCTTCAGCGTTTACAGTACAGTTTATCACTTTGTAAAAGCTCCTTAGAGAAACTGGTGTTCTCTGGGGATAGCCTCTGTGGTTGGGTAAATCAGGCAAATGAACCAGGTAAAGTAGATGAGACAGATGAGAGTGGATGAAATGAATGACTTCTCTGAGGCCACCTCCACCACCGGGCCCTGCCCCGGCAGGGAAGGAATTGGCGCTGGTTTCCTAGGAAGGTGTGTGCTTGTCCAGCCTCCTGGGTACAGACGGGGGTGGGGGTAGGGGTGGGGGAGTGGGGAGCAAATGGCTAAAGCTGGTTTTGAATTGATGGATACTATCTGCTTGAAAGAATGATTTTTTTTTCTCTTTTTTCCACCCCTCGGCAACAATTTTTCACTTTTCCTTGGTCTTCTAGACTTTCTGGAAGAAAGAGGGTCATACAAGAAGAACCCTAGAATAAAGTTGGGAGTATAAACTCTGATAAACCAGACTACTTGGGTTGGAAATCAAGCTTTGTCCCTTCCCTTGGGCAAGTCGTTTAACAATTCTATACCCTAGTTTTTCCTCAGCAGTAAAGTAGGGGTAGTTACATCCATTTTATTGGATTTTTAAAATAAAGATTAAGTAAGTTTACATGTTTAAGTTTATAGTTAGCTATTATTGTACCTTACCTCTGAAGTTGGTGGCTTATAGCCAAAATCATTTTGTTATTGTCACTCATGATTCTAGTACTTGACTAGGCTGAGAGGGGCATCTCCTATTCAGAGCTTGTTATGCCATTGCAATCAGATGGTGGCTGTGGCTTAAATCAGCTTGACCTCAGCTAGGGCTGTTGGTTGCAGCAACTCCATTTGGCCTCTCCATGGGCCTAGCTTTCTGAAAGTGTGGAGACTGAGTTTCAAGAGCTAGTGTTCCAGTAGAACGAAATGGAGGGTGCATCACTTTTTTTTTTTTTTTTTTAAATTTAAAAGAGTGGAAAAAAATTGCCAGATTATGTGTGCCCTCAGCAGAGAAAGACAGAGAAAGAAAGCGAGAATGTGCCCCCATGAGGGCTGGTCACACCTCAGTTCCTTCTCCATTTCTCCCTCCTTTGGGATTTTGGGCATGCCCACTCATACACCAGGTGTGATTCTCAAGCCAGGACTAGGGACTAGTGTTAAGACTGGGACTAGAACTGCAGTCAGCCATATGGGGTCAGTGCCTTAACTATCACACCACAGGTTGGCCTGGAAGGTATACCACTTTTTATTTATTTATTTATTTAATTTTCATTTCATTGTCTTTTATACATTCAATCACATTATTATTTGTCTTACAGAATGGATATTTCAACAGCTGAACATTTCTCCCTAGTACAGTTGATAAAACAACAAAATATCTTCAACAGATAATACCACATTTCTTTGTGCCATTAGTGCTTTGCTTCCCTATTTTTCTTCTAAATGTCCTTCCTCAGACCCTCCTTTTTCACACACACTGAAGGAGAAGCATTGTATGTCCCCACTTAATATATACCGAGTGTCCGCACTCTATGACTGAAACTAATTGACTAAAGGATATAGAAACACAGTACATAGAGGTAAATACCAGGTGTATCACTTTCAGTGAGCTGGTTTCAGAAGTCACATAGTATCATTTCTGCCACATGCTATTGGCTAAAGCAATCATAAAGATCTATTCTCGTTTGAGTGGAAAGATCATAGACCCTACTACTTTAAATAGGGCGCTTGTCAGCGTCACACTGTAAGAAGAACATATGGGATGAGGTAAGTTGTGGGAACCAATATAGCACAGACCGTGAAGCACTTGAACAGTATCTGGTGTGTGAATACTCAGCGTTAGTTACCGTCAGTTAATAAACCTGCTGATCCCAATATGGGACACTTAACCATTTCTTGCCAGCCTCACTTCTGAGGAAAGTTTGCAGGAAATGTATTCTATATATTCTGCTATTGTGGTAACGCTAATATATACCTGAGTTTAAGGCTGTGAGGAGGAACATCTGAGGCTATTATATCCTTTGGAAGTGAACTTTGAGACGAAGGACAAGGAGGAAATGCCGACCAGGCTGGGAAATATACCCAGGTCATTTGGTCTTAGCATAGTCACAGCTATGCCGGAAACCAAGTACATTTCAGCCCAGAACAGTTCACCCGTAAACGCTCCTCATCGCCCAGCGTGTTAACCTGCAGGAGGAGCTGGCTTAAGTCCCACCCTCATGTTCCCCAGGGCTTGTAAAACCCAGTACAATTTTCCTTGGCATTGGGTAGAGTCCATCTGAGGTCGAATACCCCTAAGGCCAATCACCTCATGGACATCCTGGGAAGCGTTTGCTTGACTTTGGGGTGACCCTCATTTGAACCTGCATCTCAAAGGCAAATGGATTAGGTAGCTTAGGCATAGGAACACCGGTCCAAAGCCAGAGATTTAGGGCTTTTGTTGCAAGCAAATGAAACATAGGAAAAGGCTTCTTGTATGCCATCTGCTTCTTTATAGGCCAAATAGCAGCGGCAGCAGCACTCGGGCCCCAGGCAGTGTTGACAGTCTGGAGCAGCTTTCTCCAGATGTGTCTGGATCTGCCTTGACCTTTTTTGCCTTTATCTAATATAATATCTTCCACTTTTTAAAAATAAAAGTTAAGCAGGAACATTGTTTTCCTCTTTTTATATAGAATAAGAAATTTATTTGACTCTGAAACAGAAAAGCAAAGCTAGTGAACATTTTAGTGGCTCTAAAAATATTCGGATATGAAAATCACTCAAGACAGGCTTGCCCTGCTTCTGTAGTCATCACTAAGCAATATGTAACTTTGTCTAGTGTTTAGTATGTATGTATATGTGTGTACACACATGCATATACGTATATGCACACATATGTGTGTATATACACATCAGCCTACCATTCAGTGACTGTTGTTGCAGGAAAAGATTAGACACCAGTCACCAGGGTGTCCAGATCTTGCTTTGGAGATGAGGAGACTGAAGGGAGGAGTTTTCAAGGGGACTTTCAGGTTAATGACAGTTCAGAGGTCAGAATCTAAGTCGCTCAGTTTATTGGTTAAAGCTGTGCCTTGGTTTTTTCTTAGAAATGAGAGTTACCAATGGCAAAGCACTGGAGGGAGAAGGAAAAGATAGTGACATTGGGAATGGGCCCCTGATTAACCCTCTGTGTACAGTGCTCTCGCTGGCGGCTCACCAACCTCACCGTACCTGTCTACCTTGTTCATCGTCCCTCTATGAAACATACTGTGCTCTGGTCTGGATTTTGCTATCAAAGCCATCATATGATATAAAGGACCTTTTTGGTACCTGGTGTTTTTACATCCCTCGTAAGGGGTCCTTTCATTCCCCTTACAATTTCCCTTGTCACTTGCTGTACAGTCTGAGCTGCATTCTGTTCTGTCCATGGGTTGATCTCCAGAGGGCATTTTTCAAGCATCTTTGAATGTATGCATATGCATTATTTTTTTTTAAGAATAATTTTCTTTATTTTCTTTATCATTATTATTATTTTTAATTTGACCAGAGCAAGACAGAGAGAGAAAGTGAGAGAGAGAGAGAGAGGAGAAAGAGAAAGTGAGAAAGCAAGCCGTCAGGTCCAGGACTTGAACCACGGTCAGCCTTGTGAGAGTCCAACCTTTAACCACCACTCCACCTGCAGACCCTGCCATATGCTTTCTTCATATCCTGTTTTTCTTTTGCTTTTTCAGGGTTTATGTCAGTCCAATATTATTGGATGCCCTTCAGATTGAACAATGCTTTTCAATTTGTGTGTGTGTGTGTGTGTGTGTGTGTTTAACCATCTTCAACATGTTTAAGTGTATCGTCCAAGACTGTTAAGTGTGTTCGCATTGTTGTGAAAAGGATCTCCAGAACTTTTTCATCTTGCAAAGCTAAAACTCTATCACATCATTAAACAGCAACTCCCTCTTTCTCCCTTGGGTCTGATTTTACATTACGTGATAATAACCCATAACAAGATAATTCTGCAATGTGCAATCAGGGAATGAAACAGCTCCCAAGTCTTAGGACTTAGTTTTATCTAAGATGAGGATCTTAGGATGTTTACCTTCAAGATTTTTTTGGGGGGAAAAACTCATCCAGAAGAAAAAACTTATCTCTTCGGATGCAACAGTTATCATTTCTCTATTGGTTGAGTGGTCTTTGCCCTCTTAATCATTGATATTTTAAATAAAAACACCAAACCAAAACAAAACAACACCATAGTCATAAGTGATGTGCAGAATCAAGATCCAGACCTTTATTTTGTGGTGATTCTTAAATGCATGTGTAGTAACAACACCTGCACCTTCTGGTATTCTAACTTTCTGCAATTTCTGTCTTTGAGGCAGTCCTGTATCTTTCCATTCCCAGAGGAAACCTGCCATCTGCTCATCACACTGGGAGGAGCTGGAGGGAGCATGTGCAACTTCTATCTGAATCTGAATGTATATGTGTCAGCCATTAAGAAAAAGAATGTGCTCCTGTATGATGTGAGTCATAACTTTGCCGTTAGTTGGTCCCAACAAAACTGTCAATGCCGATCCCCAGGGAGCAAGTCTGAGTTCTGCTCTTAGCAATATTCTGCAAGTAGAGCTTGGAAAACTCACATAAAATCCCTTTGTTGTCGCCATCTAAAAATGGAAAATAATTTTTAAAAACTCACCCTTTCCCCTTGTTGAGAAGGAAGGAGCAGCTCATTGATCTCCTTCCTTGTTTTATCTGAAAGAGCAGCGTATGTTCAGCTCTGAGAGCAAAGTTCTGGAAGAGAAAGGCTAAAGAACTACGGTGTCCTTGGGGTGGGATCAGTCTGAAAGATCCGTTGGCTCAGTGCTGCTCGACCTTTAGATTTGCACATGTTCCTACTGGTTTTTGCCATATCTTCATTTCAGTTATTATTTACTTAATATGCACTTAAATCAATTTTAGATTGGCTCACTGTCAATACTTATCTTTGTCCTGTATAGTACCTGTATAGTTTAGATATGCCATCTATTAATTTCATATAATAAATTTTAAAATATACAATTTGTAAATATGTCTTTTCTTCTTTATGAGAGATTTTTGCTATAGGGTATGTATGCTTGATGCAGACAGAGACAGAAAGTGAGAAATCACCTCCCAGGGGAGGGGGGATGGCCCTGTCACCATCCCCTCTCGTCTATTCTCCTCTTGGAATCTTGGGCAACATGCACATGCACATAGCATGAGGTTTAAGTCACTGGGTCCAGGACTCGAACCATCTTCAATTACGTGGGAGTCCAGTGACATAACCATTATGCCATCTGCTTGTCCTGTAAATATGTACTTTCCAAAAATCATATTAAAATAGATATATAATCCTTAACTTTTTTTTTTTTTAGACGATTTTGCCTTAGGGCATGTGATCGATCTCACCAGAGAGAAAGAGACAGAAACAGTGAGAGGGCAGGTAAGAGATCACCCCCTGCACATGCACATGTGCCTGGCATGAGTTTAAGCCACCAGGTCCAAGACTCCAACTGTAGTTGGCCATGTGAGATTCCAGCAATGTAACTGCCCCTCTACCTGCTGGCCCTATACAATCCTTAACATGAAAAATAATAGATTTATGCTACCTTATAGCAAATTCTTAAGTTTTCTGGTACCTTGGCATACATTTCGAACACAAATTTCAACCTTCTTGTGCCACAAACAAGGCTCAGTCACCCTGGAAGCAGTGTCCAATACTCTACCACACCAAAGTGGCCCAAACCAGTTGCCAGAGAGAAGAACTTAGATGCATCTCTCTTTCCTGCTTTCCCAACGTTTCCTTTAAACAAACCATTCAGACAGCGACATTCACCACACTCCCTTATATAGACTGCTAATTACCATATGAGTTCTCTCTCTGCTTGACTCGCCATTCCTACCTCGGGTGACCTGGGAATGAAAGCTTGCCCTTCCGACTCATAATGCTCTCCTTGCCTAGAATCTGAAATCAGTCTTTGAACTTGTTCCCTAGTGTGATGGTGTTTGCGTTTGTACCTCCATCAGAAGAATTGGGCTACCCCAAGGCAGGATTTTCCTGGTGGGACATGAGGTTGGGATCCCAGTGCTAGAGCAATGATCAGGCGGGGTGCACACGGGATGAGGTTGGGACAGTAGCCACAAGGGCCTCTGCTAACATAAACATGTTTCCCATATGAGGAACCCCTGGTTGCAGTTCAGACAATGAGTCATAGGCCACCTGCTAGGTAAAAGGAGTATCCTGTGAAACACCTGCTGTCAACACCCACTTCCAGCTCATTTCCTGTTAGGGTAGAGTTGCTAGCTGCTCTGGTACTGGAATCCCAATTAATCTGGGTGTTCTCAAGGCATAACTAAACTCAGTAGTTTGCATGTCATGTTTTGGAGAATATTAATTAAAACCAGCTCCATCAATTGGTACCCGTGGGAAGAGCTTCAAAAAGTACACTGACTTATAAAGTCTCTTAGCTAATCGTAATCCAGAGCTCTGACTTCCAGTCTCCTTTTCTAAAGCATGGGAACATAGATGGGAAAAGCATTCTGGATGATTATATTTAGGAGTTTAGTTTGAGGACTAGCAGTTAGTGTAATGGCTATATCGCTGGACTCCCATGTAGTTGACCACGGTCTGAGTCCCAGACCCGGTTGCTTGAAGTCATGCCAGGTACGTGTGTGTGCATGCCCAAGATCCCGAGAGGAGAATGGAGGAGAAGGGATTGCGGTGTGGCCATCCCCCCTGGGGGGGTGATTTTTCGCTTTCTGTCTCTCTGTCTCTCTCTCTGTCTTTCTGGTGAGCCCACGCGCTCTATAGTAAAAATCTCTCTCTCAAAAAAAAAAAAATCATAATAAAGGAATTTAGTTTGAAGAATTTGGAGATGAGATAGCTTGGAAATACAGTTTGGGAGGATAGTTGAGGACCTTAGATGTTAGATATAAAGTAGAAACTTCTCCCCTGGGCTGTAAAGCCCTAGCCCAGGTTCCAAGGAACATCTAAAATTACATGTGATGTTTCCTAAATTTACATGTATGGTTATTTGGGTGAAGTCCTCTGTAAAAAGCTGACAACCACTGTTCTTGGCGCTGTGAGCTATTTTGTTTTGTAAATAAGGGAATAAACATATTTTAGAAAGGTCACTCTGGTATAAGGTGTGAAATGAAATGGAATGGGGATAGCTTGAAAGAGAGAAGAGATGACTGAGTAGTCCTTGCAAAAGTTGCCTAAACAGGGCCTCAGAGAGTCATTCCTTAAAGATGGATTTAGCAACAGGGGCTTGAGTAACAATAAATCAGATAGAATTGACTCTTCATTTTCTGAGGATCACCTATAGAACCAAAATGTTGAATGAGAGTTATATAATGTAAAATGATCTACTATGGTTTAAATAATGGCTTGTACCACAGAGGTTCATGTTCTGGAAGCTTTGTCCCAGGATAAAGTTCTGGGAAGGTGATAAAATAAGTGACAAGGCACTAATGGGAGAGCATCATCCCATTAACTAGGGGTGTGGGAGGGACTAGCAGAGGAAGGGGAGGATTCTGCTCCCTCTGCTCCCTAAACATGTGCATGTTTACCTTTCTCTCTGCTTTGTCAGTCATGTTGTGAAGTAGCATTGGAGGCTGACCTGACACTGGCCTTTGACCTTTCTAGTCAGCAGAAACATGAACCAAATAAATATCTGTTTCTTTTGTTTTCTTTCTTCTTCTTCTTCTTTTTTTTTTTTTTTTTTTTTTTTTTTTTTTTTTTTTTTTTTTTTTTTTTTTTTTTTTTTTTTTTTTTTTAGTTTTTGCTATAGGGTATATGTACTCGCCAGAAGGAGAGAGAAAGTGAGAAATCATGTCCCAAAAGGATGGCCACACTGCCATCCCTTATCCTCCACTCTCTTCTCAGGATTTTGGGCATGCACACAAATGTACCTAGTGTGATTCTCCAGGTACCAGATCTGGGACTTGAACTGTGAAACTGGCCGTGTAGGATTCATCACCATAACCTCCACATTACCTGCTGGCCTAACATCTATTCTCTATAAATCACCTACCTAGTCTCAGTTATTTCTGTTTAGCAACACAACAATGGATCAAGACATAATTCAAATAGTTTCTGATTTTTGTGTACAGTTGTGTGGGGGGCGGGGGGGAGAAGGAGAGAAAAAGAGGGAGAGGGAAAGGTAGTTAAAGAAGGAGCTTCTGCACCATTGGAGAGCTACTGAGTTCATAATGAATAGGGCATGTGGGGAGGGATATTTTTGGTACTTTTTCTTGAGGGTTAATAATTTTAAAGCAACTATTGGCCTTTACTTCTGTGGGAATGTTGTAGTGCCTCAAGAGTGAGCAACTGTTAAACCAGCAAAGCAGTTTGCACACGTCAGGCATCACACATGCTTTGCATGTTACTTCACAGAGTAATTGCACATGAAAAGAAGCAAAATGAGAGATGTCTAACCAGAGCATTGCTCCTATTAAACATTGAACAATGCAGAATGAGAATTTACTAACTCATACACCAAATGTTTATTGAACATCTATTATGATATAAATGTTGGGCACTGAGATGACAGGGAAAGAAAAGTCATAATCCTTATTCTTAAGAAGATCATGATCAACTAGAAATAGTAAAATAACTACATACATTAATCTGCATACATGCATGGAAACATGGCACAGCAAGTTCAGTTAAGAAATAAAAATATGGGCTGGCAGGTGGCATGGTGGTTAAGGGTGCTGAACTCCCACATGGCCAACTGTGGTTCGAGTCCCGGACCTTGCTTTCTCACTTTCCCCCTCTCTCTCTCTGTTCCTCTCTGATCAAATTAAAACAAACAAACAGACAAATAAATAGATAAAATCCTTAAAAAAAAAAAAAAAAAAAAAGAAAGAAAGAAAAATATTGGGGACCGGCATGTGGCATGGTGGTAAGGCACTGGACTCTCATACGAACAACTGTGGTTTGAGTCTCGGACCTGGCAACTTGCTTTCTCATTTTCCCTTTCTGTCTGTCTGTCTCTGGGCAAATTAAAAAGCATAATAGTAATAATAATAAATACAGTAAAATAAAATAAATAATTCTCTAAAAATATTTCTTTAAAAAAAGAAATAAAAATAATTATACACTTGATGATTATTTACTATCTTGTGATAGTTTTTCTAAGGAGTCAGTGCTTTTCCCACCCACTCCCCAATCTAAGATCATCATCTTAGCTTTTCATTACAATTTTATTGAAAATGTAAAAAAAAAAAAATAGACTACACAAGGGATGATACAGAAAAGTGAAATAGAAGGAGACAGCCACTGGGGACTTAGTGATGAATGACATAGCTTTCACACGGAATGAATGGGTTTGCATCTAGTTAGGATTGCTACCGATGGAAAGCCACCACAATTATTATTTAACATTTTTGAGGTGACATCTGTGTTCAAGAGACTGCTTCATACATAACAGGCTCTCATAAATAAATGAAAATCTGGCCTACTCCAGGAAATTGCTATTGAAAATTGCAACATGACTGTGGTTCAGAGTAAAGGGAAGTAAAGGATGGGACATTCAGGAAAGCCATCTGGGGTAGAGTGGCTAGACTTGGGAAATACTGGTGGAACATAATGGAGCAGACCGTAGGATGAACAGAAAGCTAAGACTGAGGACAGGGACACCAGCGCAGAAACTCAGGCCAGGAAAATCAGAAATAGACGGGAATCTTATGCTGTTTGATTTTATACAAACAACAGGAACTTGCTTTCCGAAAAATGAAACAAAAGCATCCTCTAATTTATTAAAACTTGATAGTGTATTTGCATGTAGTTAAAACTGGAGTTTGAGAAATCAGCACAGTAGAGTTTACCCTATCAGATGCTACTAAATTGGAATAGAAAAAAATTATTTCTCAGGACTAGCAGATGGCATAATGGCTACATCGCTGGACTCCCATGTAGTCGACTGAGGTTCAAGTCCCAGACCCGGTGGCTTAAACTTGCAGCAGGTGCGTGTTCGTGCGTGCCCAGGATCCCGAGAGGAGAATGGAGGAGAAGGGATTGCAGCGTGGCCATCCCCCCTGGGGGTGATTTCTCGCTTTCTGTCTCTCTGTCTCTCTCTGTCTTTCTGGCAAGTACATGCGCCCTATAGTAAAAACCTCTCAAAAAATTATTTCTCTGAAATTGACATCTTTTTTTGGTGTTATTTAGTAGAACTCATATCAACTCAAAAAAAGTAAAATAAGTAGACTATATAGTATGGCTTCTTTTCATATATATAACTCAGTGAGCCCTTTTTACTTCTTCATAGCTTTAATAACTTTAATATCTATAATAATAGCTTAATAATATGGCATTTACAGCCAATCTGTGTTACTATCCTCATGACTGCATAAATCAGACTAAGTTTTTGTTTGCCAGAGGGTGCATGTATTCACTAGAGAGAGATAGAGAGAAAGTGAGAAAGCATCTCTCATGGGACATGGTCACATCATAGTCCCTTATCATCCACTTCTTCCTCCTGTTAGGACTTTGGGCACACACTCATATGTGCCTCGTGTGTTTTTGAAGTTTTTGGGTCTAGGACTTGAACAGCATGATGGGCCAGGTGAGATCCACCCTCCTTACCCACCAGGCCATAGGCTGGGCCCCATATGACTTTTTTTTTTTTTTTTTTTGTCTGTCCTTTTTTTCCCCGTTTATTTGAATTTTTAAAATTTTTTTATACATTCAATCATATTATTATTTGTCTTACAAAATGGATATTTCAACAGGTGATCATTTCTCCCTAGGACAGTTGATAAAACTATAAAATACCTTCAATAGCTAATACCACATTTCTTTGTGGCATTAATGCTTTGCCTCCCTATTTTTCTTCTAAATGTCCAGTAAGACTTTTTAATGAAACACGAGTGATGTCAAGCTTAGTCTGTTGATATCATGTGCATGGGGTTAGTTATGGCTGTATAATAAACTACCCCAAAACTCATTGATTAACAACTGTGACTTTATATTATAGCTCTATGCCTACAGATCAGTTCGGGGGTCAGCAGGCTACAGGTGAGGTTTGATTGGGATGGTTCTGCTCCACTTGCCTCATCCTCCTCTTGAGAGCAGTGAACTTGCCTGGACATGGACTTCTCATGGTGATGGCAGAGGTCCAACAAGTTAAGAAGAAAATATGCAAGGCTTCTGGGGGCCTTGGCATTCCTCTTCATTTTCTTGGTCACAACAAGTCATATGGCTGAAGCAGAGTGAAAGGGTAGGGAAATAGAGAAGGGGACTTTAAAAAGTTCTTAGAAAAATGGAATTAAAAAACAAGTTCATTTGGTAAAATTTGTTTTTACCATGCATAGCTTTTTCATAATATTATACTTTCTGTGAGCTTCTTAGCGTTTCCCCTGCCCTGTACTTCCTGTTTCTAGAAGAACCTGCAGGTACATGCAAATGGTATGGATCCAGGGAAGGGTGAAGAATTGGGAGGTACTGATGCAATCTTTCTTATTGTGCCAAGATAACAGAGACATGGGTATAAATTTTACTTCTGTTGTTTACTAATTAAATGTCTTAAAGAGGTTGCATAATTTTTCTGAATCTTCAATTATTCATCCCTGAAACTGGAAATAATGAAATGTTCAGACTGAATTTATGAGACCTCTGGGACTTAAACAATTTTAGTTATCATTTTCTGTTTGTTACTCTGTATAAGTGCCTTATCTGTTATCAGCAAATTCTAGTAATGATGTCCATATATGCCCTCGTATACTGCTCAGGACCCCTCAGTCACCATTCAAAGATACGTTTGTTTGTTTGTTTTTTTTGGAGAGGTTTTTGCTATAGGGCGCGTGTGCTCACCAGAAAGACAGAAAGAGATAGAGACAGAAAGCGAGAAATCACCCCCCCCCAGGGGGGATGGCCATGCCGCAGTCCCTTCTCCTACATTCTCCTCTTGGGATCTTGGGCACGCACACACATGCACCTGGCGTGAGTTTTAAGCCACTGGGTCCCAGACGCGAACTGTGGTCGACTACATGGGAGTTCAGCAACATAGCCATTATGCTAACTGCTGGTCCCCAAAGATATTTTTATGATGGGCCAGCCAGTGACAGTGAACAAGGTGACTGGATTGCATATGGCCAACTCTGTGGTTAGAATCCTAGATGTGGTGGCTTAGAAAACATACTGGGCACATGGACGTGCATGCACAAAATCCTAAAAGAATGGGTTATGGCATAATCTTATCCCATGTAGGGTGTTTTCTCACTTTCTCTCTCTCTCTCTCTCGTGAGCACACATGCCCTACAGCAAAATTAAAAATATATATATATCAAAGATATGTTCCTAACAGAAAGGAAAAGAGAATAAGATGAGATTTTTCTCCAGTGATATAGTGTCCAATAATGCAAACCTGGGAAGGTGGGAACATTCTCTCTGGGCTTTGGGAATGACTATCAACACCACATTAATTTTCTTTCTGGCTTGTGCTCCCATCCAGAAATAGGAAGGATTTACTTTACACGAGTAGCTATGTATCAATGTATGAGAATAATGTTTAATCGGACTGCTTAATATCAGCATTAATATATTTTCCTCCTCTATAACATCTATACACAGGATTGTTTTATGAAGGTATCCAGAGGAGTGAAAAAGAACATAATTTAAGTAGCTAAGTGCGTCATGACCCTTACCTTGTGTAAGTCTCACAACAATGCTGTGAAGTACATATTATTACTTTCCTCATTTTACAGATGCATACTTTAAGGCTTAGAAAGCCTTGATGTCTTGCTCAAGGTCATATAACTAGAGAGTTATAAAATCTCGTCCCAGATGCTGTTTTATTAACTCTTTGTTCCAGGCTGTGTGTTGCTTGCTTTCTTTTTTTTTTCCGAGAGGTTTTTGCTATAGGGTGTGTGTGCTCCCCAGAAAGACAGAGACAGAGAGACAGAAAGTGAGAAATCACCCCCTGGTGATGGCCACACCACAATCCCTTTTCCTCCATTCTCTCCTGGGATCTTGGGGACCCATGCACATGCACCTGGCATGAGTTTAAGCCACCAAGTCCAGGACTCGAATTGTGGTCTACTACATGGGAGTCCAGTGACATAGCCATTACACCAACTGCTGATCCCCCGTGTTGCTTTCTAACAGAATACCTGAAATTGAGTGATTCATAAAAATAGAGGTTTATTTAGCTCATGTTTTTGGATGCTCAGGGTCAAGAAGCTGCATTTGGTGAAGGTCTTCATATTAGTGGACTGCTAGCATGGCAGATGGTGAGATAGAGCAAGCATAAGCACGCACGTGTCTGTGTCTGTATGTCTGTCTTGTTCCCCCTCCTTGTAAACCTACCAAGATTCAACCTTGGGCGCCTTACCCTCATAACCTTAATTTAAATCACTTCCCTCAGGTCCCACCGCTTAATCCCTGTAGTCAGGTTAAGTTTGCACCTTTTTAATCTCATCATGACCAAATTTTAACGTATTTCATCATGTGGATTTTATGGGAGCACATTCAAACCATAGCACTACTCTTTTCTTTTTTGGAGAGAACAAGTATTATAATAATGAGTTCCATTCCTGATTTGAGGTTTAAAATGAAGTAAATCATTGATATAATCTTTGCTGTCAAGTAAAAATACAACAAAGACATCTAAGATAATTAAAAATATTTTAGTATGAAATACATGTATATATTATACACATCACCAACACATTATTAAAGATATGTATTGTATGTAATCATTCAACCCTACACATATATGACCCATTGCCAACACACTAACTACAATGAATGTCATCTTAGATATTTCAGTCACAGTAATTTTGTTTGCCTTTTCAAAAAACTTCGGGCCTTTTTGAAAATAATTTGAATGGTACAATTCTCCTTTTAAGGCAGTCTGGGGAATTCTGAAGTGATACTTTCCATTTTGCTTTGTAAATTTCCCTGTAGCAAATGGAGGTCTTCTAAATGATTTGTTTGACCTCAGATTGTATTCTGAATTGAGATCATTCTTTTCCAAAATAGCCACTGAAACATCTGAAGAGTTGAAGGTCTGGCTAAAGGTTTTAGCCATGAGAATCTTGTGGTAGAGACATCCTTTCAGCCTCAGCTGTGCTGGTGCAGCAGTAGCACTACCCTGCAATGTTGGAAGCTCTATGGGAGATCAGGGTTTGTTTCCCAGGTCAACTTGTACATACTGGGTTTGTGTGCTTGTGATCCTGCCTGGCCGGGAAGGCTTGTAAGAAGATTGCAGTGTGAAACCCTATTAAAAGTTCTTTCTGTCATGGAAAATTGAAATAAACTTGAAGAGAGAGAGACATCTCTTCTAATTTATTTGCTTTTAAATCTTTCATTCCTTGCTTTCCAACATCTCTCTTTTGGTCTCTTGCCCACATCAACTCCTCATTCAAAGAAGTCAATGGAGTTAAACTTAGGGGTCTGCGTGTGGCAGTAACATGAAGGTAGATTTTATGGATATGAGCTTGCTCTTAGACCCAGTAGCAGTCTCTTGGGTCTTACCTTGCTTCTTTCTTGAGCAAGGGCCCAACCTAACTCATGTTGCCTGCAATACAAAGAAATGAGCAGGCAAAGTGAGTAAGACATGAAGACTTACAAGATGGCAAACGGTGGAGAAATATTAGTATCCAGAATACCCCAAATGTGGGGTGAATTAGCTACCACAATGGACAACCAGGCATTTCCTGTACGTAAATAGGAAGCAAATTGTCTTCTTAGATTTCATGAGACCACAATCCCGTTTTCATCTTGCTCTCAGAGCACTACTGCTCAGTGTCTTTTGCATGTCTCCCCTTGACTTTGGCTCCCAAATGTACTTCTTAGACTCTGACCTGGGCTTTCTTTTTGATTCACTTTATACTTATTTTGTTAGGAAATCTTTTCCTTCAGCAAGGTTTTGCATATCACTAATAGTCCAACAATTTAAGCATTGTTTTCTCTCACTATCTTGGATCTTTCTTCTAATTTTCAGACCCATCTATACGATTGCTGCCTTGATAGCCCCACCCAGATATTTCACAGGCATCTCAAACTCCCCCTATTTGAAATTTGCTTCTCCTCTTTTACTGGCCCCCTTTGGTCTGTCCTATCTCAATAAATGCTAATCTACCTACCTGGTTGTTCATGCCAGACACCCAGAAGGCATTCTTTTTCTTTATTTTCTCTTTTAAACCAGTAATTTAAAGTTTATTCCAGCTATAATGCAGCTTTCTCTGGCACGCTTCAAAGCCCGTTGCCAAGACATTATGTTGTACTTGTCTGATTAATGGATCTGTGCCATTCTGGCACTTGGGTGTCATTTAAGTTTGGACGATATAGCAGCGATAAAATGAGCAGAATAACTTCAGAAATAGTTAAAGCAAGAGATCACTGTGACTCTAAGACAAATGCTATCATTATTATTTAATGTTTGAGTGATAAATGAGGATCACTAGCATTTAAATATTATTTAAGATGTATTAGGTCATTGGGAAAGTCATGACGTATTTTTCAATGCAAAAATGAGTCATGATTTTCCTGAAGACCCAATAACATTATGTTAATATTCGAGTGGTGATTCTTGTTGTAAATGCAATATTATGCCAACAAGAATATAGCATCTTGACAATGGCTATCATTAGAGCCTGTAATTGTGGTGCTTCAGTCTGTCACAGGTAGGTAATTTCTTTGTTGGACTATAAGTGATATGTAAAAGCTTACTAAAGGATAAGATTGTTACAGGTTTTGGTGCCATTTTCTGTGCTTTTTGCCTTCAGTTTTTCACTCTTTCCATGTGGATGTCTGGCCAAACTCCAGGGCAGTGGAGAGAGTCCTTTTGCCTCATACCATCTTTGTTGAACACAAATGCTAAATGAGTGGCCCATTGGAGGGGAGGGTGGGTTGAGAGGTGGGTCATGCTGAGGGCAGTGAAGGAGAGGTGGAAACCTTGCTACCTTGCGAGCTGTCCTGGATATTTCTCTCCCTCAGCCCACTCTCCACATGTAGCCCATCTCTCAGCCTGGCAAAGTAAAGCTCAAGCTTGCCTTGCCCTCGCCACTCTGCTAACCACCATTGTTTCTTCCTATAGCATTGCAATAGCTGTCTAAGGGGGGGTGTTCCCTCTCTCACTCTCTCCTGTCTTGAGCTCATTCTCACAGCCAAAGTGAGCATCATAATTCAAACTCCATATTTTCTTTTCTTAAAACTCTTTGATGGCTTCTCACTGAATTTATGATGAAATCTAACATTCGTAATGTGTCCTACGAGGCATGTAGGATCGGACTCTCCAGCCTCCTCTACCATCACTCTCCCTTTCACTCCTAAAACTCCAGCAGGTTTTGGGAATGTAGACAGGACTTCCCCTGTCATGGCCTTGGGGCATATTGTTCTCACTGTCTGAACTTCTCTGTCTGATCTACTCCAGCTAAGTGACACTTGCTAATCCTCCATTTCCTGGCTTAAATGCCACTTCCTCAGGGACCTCTCTTAAATTTGTTGATCTAAATTGCCATTCTGTCATATTCTTGCATAATATTCTTTCTTAAGTATTATCAAAATTTATAGTTCTATATTTATGTATTAACTATTTTTTCTTTTCTTTTTTTCTTTCTTTCTTTTTATTTATTTATTTATTTTACCAGCCAGTGAACTTCATGAGGCAGGGATAGCATCCACATTGTTATCATTAGTACATGTTTAGCACGTAGTAGGTTGCCAGTAAATATCGGTTTCAATAAAGATAATATAACTTATATAGTAAATTAAAAAAAAATAAATTTCTCTGGAAAAATTTTTCTTTTGGAGTTGTCATCTGAGTTTGGACTATATGGCAGTGATAAGCCAAATGTATTTTTGGAAGAATTTATCGCATAAATTCACATGAAAAAGACATTGTTAGATGGTATAACAAACAATATGTTCAACCAGGATATGTCAATGGAAATGACCAACTCTGCAGCCAGTGACTTTCATGAGGCAGGGATAGCATCCACATTGTTATCATTAGTACATGTTTAGCACGTAGTAGGTTGCCAGTAAATATCGGTTTCAATAAAGATAATTTAACTTATATAGTAAATTAAAAAAAAATAAATTTCTCTGGAAAAATTTTTCTTTTGGAGTTGTCATCTGAGTTTGGACTATATGGCAGTGATAAGCCAAATGTATTTTTGGAAGAATTTATCGCATAAATTCACATGAAAAAGACATTGTTAGATGGTATAACAAACAATATGTTCAACCAGGATATGTCAATGGAAATGACCAACTCTGCAGAAATAATTAATGGATGTGGTTTATTTCTAAGCATGAATGTGTGTGGCCAGGCCCAGAGAAGAGGCAAACTTGCCTTTTCTTGAGGTGATTAGGTACAGAGGTTCCTTTTATTTGATTTTGAGAGTGAGAGACAAGGCTTGGAATTTAGTGAAAAGAATTCTTTCATTGGTCTGGCCCCAAAAGGCAAGACTTCTGGAAGTGGTGGGTGGGGGAGAGGGATGGATGGGGGTTGTAGGCCATAGCTGGGTTTTATAGTTCTTACATTGGTGATTGGAAAGGAAGGTCTGTGTTTCGGGAAGGCATCAGCAAAGAGTATTCTTTAACGGAGATAAGGGGGCTTGTATACACCACAAGATACGGTCTTGAGGATAGGATGTAGAAAGAGTCCTGTTATCAATGGTCAAAATGGCCTATTAATGATTGGGGGCATGACTCACCCATTACAAGGATACTATGCCAGGGACAGGATGTAGGAAGAGTCCTGTCATCAACTGGGTCAAAATGATCTATCAATATTTGTGGTTGTGACTCACCCCAGGCTCTATGGAAGGACTTTGGAAATGGGAAAAAGCAGTCAAACTTCTGTCCTCAGATATATATATTATCTGAAAATATCCATTAACTTGATATTAAAAATTTAACATTGAACTGTTTTAATCATACAAAGTATTTTTTTTGTAACTGATACTTTAAATAGGCAAGACTCTTGGGATATATTCAAAAAGCATTTTGAATTTTTATCTTCCACTATTTGTTTAAAATATAAATTGGTGGAGGAAACATGTATACCTGTTCATGTTTACTTTCACATAATAACAATAAAAACGTTATACGGTCACAATCAGAGTTTCTATTTACAAATTGAGATCACCAGTCCTGGGTTGGCCCATGAGTGGATAGTTAAAGTAACTAGATCCCACATGGCCAATCACATGGTTCAGATCCCAGACCTGGTGGCTTGAGAAACATGTTAGGTATGTATGCATGTATGACCAAACTCCTGAAAGGAGATAGAGATGGAGTAGAAGGGATTGCAGTGTGAACATCCCCCAGAGGGGTGCTTTCTCACTTTCCCTCTCTTTCTCTCTTCCTGTCTCTCTCCAGGGAGCGCATGTGTCCTCTGACAAAAAGTTAAAAAACAAAACCAAAAACTATCCAGCTCCAAGTAGTGATCCAAAGTTTAAGGTTTCTGCTGCTCTGGCTGGTAGTTTTCTTCAGGCAGAAAGGCAGGGAAGAGGAAGTATTTGCCTTCTCTCTCCTTTCACAGTTTAGATTTTTTTATCCCTTTATTTTTATCTTGCTAACTAAATTTTCTATTTTTGAAAGGATTGATGTAGTCAGGGAAGGAGTGATAGAGAAAAAATGAAGAGGGACAGAAAAGTTCTCACAGAGTGGCCATTGTGGTTAGTTATTTTAAAGAATTGGCTCATGTGATTGTAGAGGCTGGCAAGTCCAAAATCTATAGAGAAGACCGACATGACCAACATTTAGGAAAAGTTGAGTTCCTTGAATAAGAATCTTGGGTCTAATCTGAAGGCTGAAAACAAAAGTAGGATTTCTACTTTGTAGGTTTGTAGCAGAATATTGCTTCTTCTTTGAGAAACCTCAGTCTTTGCTCTCAAGGTCTTCAACTGATTGGATGAAGCATACCACATTATTATGGAGCATAAGCTGCTTACTCAAAGTCTACTGATTTAAATATTAATCACACATAAAAAATAGTTTTCCAGCAACATCTAGACTAATACTTGAGCAATCACCTGGGCATCACAGCTTAGCCAAATTGAACAGAAAATTAACCGTCTCATAGGCTATGTTCCATCAGGGATCCTCTCTTAGGCAAGGTTTAAAGTAGTGCCAACCTGGTTTTCTCATAAGTGCCACATCTATCCTTAAAGAAAAACTAGACATCTTCTATCCCAATAATTTCAGACTTTTGGGTCATTCAGTACAACACACTTACCTCTGATTCTATCATTGCAGGGACTTACCAACATGTCTCTCTACATTTTAGGTCTTTCAGACCTAAGTTCATTTCCCCCCCTGAACTGCAAGGAACACGGATAAGTTCTGAATTAAATGTCCTTTCCATAGGCTTGATGTGAGGCGGAGCACTGCACTAGGGGCTCACAGCCTAGCTCTCTCCAAAGACGTTTTCTTTGAAAGACCCCCTTAAATAATTCTCTTCCAATCTCTACATACAACTCTTCTTTAGCCTTGTAGGTGAGAGGCTTAAGAGTGGTGGAATCGGTACCTAGGTATTTTCTTTGAAAATTTGCATTTGCCTCACATCTTACTTTGCTATGTAGATCAGCTGCATCTTAGTGCCTTAGTTAAACTTCTGTTTGAACTTAGTTTAGAAATTTTGGAAAACCCAGAAAAACAGCATGAAGAATTTAGAAAATAAAAATCACACTTAATGTTACCATCTAGGTCATTATAAACAGTTCGTACATTATTCCTGCTTGTTAGGACCAAACAACTCTTAGGGATATTAAAGTGATATCTGATTGGATTCTTGGTATTTCTTGTGACTTTGGATTTGCAATTTAAAGTCATTCAATATCTGAGGTTACTCTACGATTCCTTCTCAGTAGAAATGTGTACGGCTGAATTTATATATACATTTAATAAAATTATACCATATTTTTATTATATTTTTGTAATTACTTTTTTTTCACCTAATATATTGTGAACATACTCTTAGGACATTCATTTTATTTATGAACATACATTTTAATTACTGTATTTCATTTCATTATTTACAATGTAGCCAATCTCCTATTGTATGTCATAGTTATTCTTTCAAAATTTTCTTATTTGCTTGTTTTCTTAAATAATAGTTTTTTAAACAACTAGGTGTATAAATGTTACATCTCTCCTATTTACTTAAGATCTAATTAGGATAAACTCCTAAAAAAACTGTGTTAAATTGTGAGCACATTTTTAAGACTTTGACATGTATTAATAAATTACCCTCTATAAAGTCTGGAGAATACCTTTTCTGTTATATTACCGCCAAACTGAAAAGCTTAATCTATGTGTGCTTGTCTAAACAGTACTGAATTAGTTTTTACTCCTGTACTCCATGCTAGTTTTACTTCTTTGATAACTACTGAAATTGAATTTTTCTTTTATGTGTCTTTCTTTCCCACCAGAGTCTCCATTTGAAGTCTGTGTCTTTTTATTTTTTTTTTTCCTGGTCAAATCAAGTTATAAGTCCTCTTTGACACAGTAAGATTTTAAATACCTGGCAATATGTTGCAATTATATTTATCCAATTAGTTTCTTGCTTCCTTTTATTTTTCTTTCTCATTTTTTTATTAATTAATTTTTCTTTTTTTAACATTAATATGCTATACAGTATACAAAATGAATTTTCCATCCAAAATACACTGTCTATTGGCTTAATCAAGCACATCAACATACATGTTATCAACAAACAATTTTCCATTTCTTATGTCTTGTACATTTTGCTTTTTTTTTTTTTTTTGCCATCCTTGGTTCCCTATCCCTAACCTTCTGCCATGTCCCACCCTCCTCCCATTGTCTCTGGTATCCATGATTGCTTTCTATGCCTTCATTCCCTGAGCATCATCACAACATTCTAAATGTGGTTTCCCATCTAGAATATACTATATAGTGGCTTAATAATGCATGTTATCATCCATAATATTCCATTTCTACTTTCATATATATGTTTTTTTACCCCATGTCTAGCCCTCTGCCCTATTCCACTCTCTTATTACACTATCTCTGCTGTCTACAGTTGTCTTCAATCCCTTTTCCCCCAACATTTCGTTGGTCACACAATATCATAAGTAATCTAACTACTTTCAATAGCAAGATCAGCCGATGGTTTCAAGAAAAGCAGTTTTGAACTGGTAAGGATATTTCTTTGAAACTTAAAGCCTAGAAACAGGTTAGTATTCTGTTCAAATAGTCGGAACATGAATCTATTGATAGCTGAAGACAGGACAAAAGTCCTTAAAACCAGACAACAAAGCTTAGAAGAAAAGCAGCAATATTTTAGTCAAGTCGTAGAATACTGTTTCATCAGTTCAGTCTCATGTACTTAATCTTTCTTCTGTATCTGTTGAGGTTCGATGTTCCAGATTGAAATCTGGGATGTAATACTCAACTCCAGCTTTTGGCCCTACAATTAAGTTGCCCATTTTCTTAGTTTCTGAACTCTTATTTCTGTGTGTCTGCATTTAATTTTACTGACATAGCACTCCCTTAAGAACTTCTTGGAGATCCGGTCTGGTGCTGGTAAATTCTTTCAGGTTTTGTTTATCTGGGAAAGTTCGTGTCTTTTCTTCCCAAATGAACGATAACCTTGCTGGGTACAGAATTCTCGGTTGAAATTGCTTTTCCCTTAATACTTTGAATACATTTTCCCATTCTCTCCTCGCTCTCATTGTTTCCGATGAGAGGTCTGCCGTTAGTCTGATGGGATACCCTTTGTAGGTAACTTGCCTTTTTTCTCTTGCCAGTCTTAGTATCTTGTCTTTGTCTGTGGTTTTGGTCAATCTGGCTATAATGTGTCTTGGAGAAGATCTTCTTGGGTTGATTCTATTTGGGGTCCTCTGTATTTCTTGGGACTGAATCTTTGAGTGCCTCTCCAGGTTTGGAAAATTTTCTTGTAAGATTTCATGGAATAGATTATCAATGCCCTTATGAGTCTCTTCACCTTCTGGGATGCCTATTATCCGGATGTTTGGACGTTTGATGGTATCTAGTACTTCTCGCATATTATTCTCAAATTTTTGGGCCATTTTCTCAGTCTTCGCGGTGGATTTTTCTAGGCCAACCATTTTCTCTTCTACATTTGAGATTCTATTTTCTGTATGATCTAGTCTGCTTTTAATACTTTCAAGGGAGATTTTGACTTCTTGTATTATAGCCTTCATCTCTAACAGTTCCATCTGATTCTTTTGTAAAGTGTGAAATTCCTCTTTTAGATCTTGCATGAATTTCCTCACCTCCTGGAACTCTTCAACTCCTTTCTCCTTCCTCTTCAGCAGTTCCTTGTCTCTCTTCTCTTCCATCTCTGTTAGCTTTCCCATTATGAATGTTCTGAATTCTTTATCAGACATTTCCATGATTTCCATTGAACTGTGTGTGGCTGAAGAGGAGCTATCCTTTTCCCTTGTGGAAGAGGTATTTTCCTGTTTCCCCATATTTCTTGTGGTCCTGCAGTGATTTCTAGTCATCTGGTGGATGGTCGGTTTCTTCCCAAACTTGGAAGTTCAGTTACGCGAGTCTTGTATGCTGGAGGCCCAGTTATCAGTGGGGCATCTTCCTTTCTCCTCAAATGGCTAGATCGCAGGAGCCATGGAGCTGTCTGTCCAGTTGCTTGCTTCTTAACTTTATAATTTTTATGTATAAAGTTATTTATTCTCAAAGGACATATTAATCAATATTTTTCCTTCTGGTGTTTTCTTTGTACGTATGCTTAAAAAAACCCTTCCCCGACCTTAAATTAGATATAAACTAACTTTTTCCTTCTAGTCTTTTTTTTTTTTAAATGTGCTTATTTTTTCTTTATTTTTGTTTGTTTGTCTATTTCATTCAACTCTTATATGGACAGGCCAGTTCAGGTTTCTGCTATTACCATTGCTGCCTCTGAAAAGTCTTATTTAGCTTTTTGTGTGCATATTGCCACATGCTCCATCAGATGACTCCACTCCTCCACCCTGGCTGCCACTAAATAAGCATCTGTCTCAAGGGAACCAATCTGTAGAGAACTAATCTCATAGGCTAGCTAGTAGGCTATGAGGTAGCCTTGCATGATAGCTCTGACTACAAGAAGACCATAAGAAAAAGAAATTTCATTAGTAATTTGCCTTGGAATTATAAACAAAGATATAGCTGGTTAGTAGCAAAAGAAGGCAAAGGATACATTGATAAAATGCCTCCAAGTTTCCTGAGACAGAGGTTATGAGTAAGCAGAAGATATGATTAAACAGAAACTATAAAATAGTGTGTCTTAGTCTGTTGTACTGCTACAACAAATACCACAGACTGCCTGATCTATAAAGAACAGAAATTCATTTCTCACGGTTCTAGAAGCTTGGTGCACACATCAATTCACAGAAAAGGGATACACGCTTGCTCCTAGTCAAAGAAACTTTCTCCGAAGAGATATTCAAAAGTGAATACAGGACCCGCCTCACTCTGGATTACGATGTTTAGAACACTGGGTTTGGTGTTCTGTGTATCCCTCCAGCCAGCATTCCCGGAAGTCTAAGACCAAGCTCTGTTACCTGGTCAGATGAGGGCCTTCTTACTGCATCTTTGCATGACAGAAAGCAGAAAGGTAAGTTAGCCAAATGCTGTATGAAATTGCTGCTGCTATGTTTTTCAAAGACTTTTAAAAATTCATGATAGGGGTCCAGCAGGTGGTGTGGTGGTTAAGGTGCTGGTCTCCAACATGGCCAACCATAGTTCAACTCTCAGGCCTAGTGACTTACTTTCTCTCTTTCTCTCTCTTTTTCTGCCTCTCTCTGGTGCACTATAACAAAACAATAATAATAATGATAAGTAAAAGTTGAAAATAATATTAAAATAAAATTCATGATAGAGCATGTGCACATGCATGAAACAGAGGCAGAGAGACAGAAAGAGAGACATGAGCACCCTCCACAGGGCCTGGTCATGCTGCAATACCTCTCCTCCAGCCCTTCAGCCCTCTAGCCATCAGATCCTGAATACATGACTGGCATGTTTCAGGCTGACTAGGACAGAGATTTGAACCACTACGTGGTATTCAGCTTCTTTCAAGTGGTGCTTTACTGCTAAGCCATGAAGTTGGCCCTCAGTGAAGCTGTCTTTAAAAGAGCCCTAAATCTATTAATAATGAGCTCTGATGGCCTAATCACCTCCCGAAGGTCCCACCTCTAGATACCATTATATTCACAATACCTGAGTTTTGAAAGGGCCACATCAAAACTGTAGCATAGAGGGAATCAGCAGTTAGCGTAATGGCTATGTCGCTGGACTCCCACGTAGTCGACCGCGGTTCACGTCTTGGACCCGGTGGCTTAAAACTCATGCCAGGCACATGTGCGTGCATGCCCAAGATCCCGAGAGGAGAATGGAGGAGAAGGGATTGTGGCGTGCACATCCCCCTTGGGCGGGGGGTGATTTCTTCCTTTCTGTCTCTATGTCTCTCTCTGTCTGTCTGGCGAGCGCATGCGCCCTATAGTGAAAAAAAAAAAAACCTCTCAAAAAACAAACAAACAAACAAAAACCTGTAGCGTAGGAAATATAAAATGGCTAGCTGGCTGGCAGCACCAGAGCATAGGAACAGAATGGAAGTGTACAGTCATCTGCCCTTGAATATCGACAGCAGAAAAACCTTAGATGTAGAGTGGCCTTAGATCGCAAATCCAAAGATGACAGATAGCAAGAATTGGGGACCAGCAGATGGTATGATGGTTATGTCACTGGACTCCCACGTAGTTGACTGTGCTTCAAGTCCCAAACCCAGTGGCTTAAAACTAACACCAGGCAGTGTACGTGTGTGAGTGCATGCCCAACCTCCCAAGAGGAGAATGGGCAAGAGATTGCAGTGTGGCCGTCCCTGTGGGGGTGATTTCTTGCTTTCTTTCTCTCTGTCTCTCTCTGTGTCTCTGGTGAACACATATGCCCTATAACAAAAGTCTCTTTAAAAAAAAAATAATTGAACCAGGTATCACTTTCATATCTGTAAAAGTTGTTTGGTCCAAGAAAGCTGTAAGTAAATTAAAAAGATAAGAATTCTATCAAGTTCAAAATTCCTTTATAGTTACATTGGATCACATATCAAATTCAACTAGATGACAATTATAGATTTTTTTTTAAGGTAAATGAAAGATTAAAATATCAGCAAATCTAGGGGAAATAGGTTCTGTGGAGTCAGTGATATAACGGCTTTAAAATTTGGAGCCATTGACACAATGAATATAAACAGGATCCTTCTCTGAAAGAATAGAATCTGGTGCTGAGATTGATGTCTTCCG
>NW_006159548.1:4768702-4800182 GCF_000334495.1 Tupaia belangeri chinensis | reverse complement strand
ATCCTTAGGAAACTTAAGCAAACTAAGAAGACAATGTCCTCCCTTACCCCTAATTATTTAGGATGGGTGACATATTTACTTCTTTATGGATATGCTGGGGACACTTATCCTCTGTTTACTCATCAGTTTCACCCTCCTTCCTTCTTCGTCCTCCTCTGTATTTAAGGAAGTTGACTTGTATCAACCAGATCAATCATGCGTTCCCGTTCTCTGGCTTCTAGAAATTCAGAAGTGACAGAGAGGGGTGAGGTATTCCTTTTCTTGTCTTCCTCTCTGCCAGGCTTCAGGCTGGCAATGCCTGTGCTCCCCTCTCCAAGACCACAGCTCCTCTCAGATGACTGTCTAAACCACAGGGCTTCCTGCATTCTTATCTGCTCCATTCCTTCAGGCCTAGGTATGGTATCAGTCCTCTCATTTCTAGCCCGGGAGTCTTCATCATTCGTGTTGGTTTTTTACTACATTTTTGTCAATAATCTCTTAACAAAATTCTTGCCCATGACTTGTTTGAATGTGCCCCTGGTATCCTGCCAGAACCTTAAAAGATTACATAATTGATGTCAGTAGGGACCCAGAAATGGAGTTTTAAAGTGAGATTCTGAGACTGAGTCAGCTTTTCACTTACTTGATGAACACGTTAATAATTTTTTTCTGGATGAAATGAATAATGAACACTGACTGAGTCAGCTTTTCACTTACTTGATAAACACATTAATAATTTTTTTTCTGGATGAAATGAATAATGAACACTAATAATCCTACCTAATGTATGTGATACTAACATGATTACTCCAAATATCACCAGCGATAACATAGAATGGAGTACAGAGAGGGGATAAGGTGTTGGGAGATCAAGTTATCCAATCGTCATAACACTATTTACTGAATAACCCAAACTTAACTTTCTTTCTTTCTTTCTTTCTATATGTATATATATATGTGTGTGTGTGTGTACTTTCTTTCTATATGTATATATATGTATGTGTGTGTGTGTGTGTGTGTGTGTATATATATATATATATATATATATAAAGGTATTTAGTATTTTTGCCTTAGGGTGGGCACATGCACTCACTGGAGAGAGACAGAGACACTGAGAGGGAAAGTAAGAAATCACCCCCCAGGTAGGATGGCCACACCACAACCCCTTTTCCTCTGTTTTCCTCCTGGGATTTTGGGCACACATGCACATGCATCTAGCATGAGTTTGAAGCCTCTGGGTCTGGGACTTGAACCATAGTTGGCCATGTGGGAGTCCAGCCAAGTAACTGCTATACCATCTGCTGGTTCCCCCAACCTTTCTTTATTGAATGAAGTAGTTCCATTACCATAAGTTAAATTCTTTTATAAACTAAGGTTTGCTTCTGGACTATTTTGTTTTAGTTACTTGGATAAGTCATATGTGATCCCTTTATTTTATTGACCCTTCATGTAGGTCAAAGACATAACACCGATTCATAATCATACTAATCTTACTTACATAGTGCTCTGTACAGGGCCTAGTACAGAGTACCAACTACTTGATGGGGACTAACTTATTTCATCTTCACAATCACTTTATGACGACATGTATCTATGTTTTGGCAATGGAAAACGAAGCCGAGAGGTTAAGTGACTGGTTTCAGATCTCATAGTCAGAAAGCAGAAAAGCCGAGACTTGAACTTAGCAAGTCTGTATTCAGACTTTGCACTCCTAACCACTATGCATATTACCTCTAACCATGAGGCAGTTAGGGCATTTCTTGTGAGGACTAAAATCCTATAGTCTAGGTCCATGACTCCTGATGATCTAAAGTAATCAGGACTTAGATAGTTTAGAAAAATTGTTAGTTACTATATCCCCCACGCTGTCTCATTCAATGATCAGTTTCTCAAGTTACTTTCTAGTTGCTGTCAGTTTTATCTGCATCAGCCTATCAAGCCAAGTCTAAACATTTTATACCTGCCCATCTTCCCTGCTGTTTGTATTACTGAGTTAGCCAAATAATTTTTTTTTTTTTTTTTTTTTTTTACTGTTTTCTCATGAATTGTGACTGGCACCTGTATTCCTGTGAAGGCTCCATTGCTAGGTTATCACTGTAGTGTTATAACGGATTGCGTTGATAAATGCCAGGATGACAAATGATAAGCAGGGTCCACTTGGGGTAAAACTCTCTTCAGTATCCTGGTGTATAAAACAGAGATGAGAACAATCGGCTCATGGTATAGGGGAATATTAGATTAAAAAAGATTATGCATACAAGAGCAATTAAGAATGTCTGATGTGGTAGACATTCATGTGTGTTGGCTGAATCCGATTCATTGTAGGCAGTGGCGAAGACTAAGGGAGCGAGGAAATGGGAATGGGTACACACTGGTCGAGCATTTCCTATAGTCTAGGCACTATATCTGGTGATTGGAGCCATATAGTCTCATATCGTGAAATTAGTAAGTAGTTTTATGATTTCCTTTGTGGTATAAGACCTAAACTTAAGGTCCAGTAGTATGTACTGTTTTGACAATTGGTGAAACTGGGAAATTGGGGATCTTGAATTCCTCTTTGTTCTGGTTTTACCGATAAAGCTCTCAAACCAACAACTCTCCAAATCAAATGAATCAGGGGCAGTTCTTACTTATCTGTGAGATGGGAGTTTCAGTACATGACAGCCTACAGATTTTTTTATTTTTATTTTTATATATTTTTTTGAGAGATTTATGCTATACGGCGCATGCTCTCACTGGAGAGACAGAGAGATAGAAAGCAAGAAATCACCTCCCAGGGAGGATGGCCATGCCACAATCCCTTCCCCTCCATTCTCCTCTCGGGGTCTTGGGCATGTACGTACATGCGTGCGTGCGCACACACCCACGCACACATACACACATGCCTGGTGTGAGTTTAAGGTGCCAGGTCAGGACTCAAACCATGGCTGACTATGTGTGAGTCTGGCTATGCAATCATTATGCCATTCACTGGTCCCAAAGCCTGCATATTTATTTTAAAATGCCAGTCACATCTTTCTTCTACAAACAGGGGGCAGCTCACCCTTTTAAGACTACAAAGTCTGCCTCTCACTGCACTTCGTTGTTCACTCTGTTTCTGAGAACAGCCCCTGTGTGTCCTGATGAAGTGTGAGGTGTCCTGTCCTCTGTAATACGAGTACATGCAACTAATAAACGGCTATAGACTCATCTGTCTAGTGTAAGGTGTTGTGTGTTTGGGCTTCCCCATAATTCTAGAGTCAGAATCCTTTAAACAACAAGGTAAACCAGGAAGCTGTCAAACACCCTAGGATTGCCCTGAATGGGTCTTCACTGAACTCCTTACATCACTGTTTCTTAAACTTTAGTGTGGAAGCTAATTACAGGGGGATCTTGTGAAATGTCTATTATGACTCAGGATTTCTAGAGAGGGGCCTGAGTTTCTGTGTGTTTAACAGGCTCCTGCTCAGACCACATACTGAATAACAAGACCCTGGGGACAGAATCCAGGCTGGGGGAACTGGAAACTTCACAGTGCCACTCACCAGTGACCATAGGATTGGGCCCAAAGTGTAGTAGTTAAGGGCCCTGGACCCTCCTTGGTTGACTACAGCTCAAATTCCAGCCCTCACAGTTTACCTAGCTTGGGTGTGTGCCTGCCCCAAATCCTGATAGGATGGAGAAAAAGAGAAGAGATTGTGACTTGATCGTGTTTTCTTCCTCTTTCTATTTGTCTCTCTCTGGCAAGTGTATACACCCTCTAGCAATTAATTTTTTTTTAACTAAAAAAAGAGAAATTAGCCAGGTCTACATAGATGCTAAGACAGAAAAATCCACTGGTATTGGGGCCGGCAGATGATGTGGTGGTTAGGGGCGCTGGACTACTACATAACCGATTGCAGTTCGAGTCCTAGTCCTGAGGTTTGCTTTCTTACTTGTGCTCTTTCTCTCTTTCACTCTGTCCCTCTCTGGTCAAATTTAAATAAATAAATAAATAAGAAAAAATAACTTCTTAAAAAAATCCACTGGTACTAGAAGAAAGAAAGTTAGAGGTCCTATGTAGCTGGAGGAAAAGATACCAATCTTTGTCTTGTTCAAAGAGTATTACTCTCTGTGATTAAAGGGTATTATTCGTTTAAAGAAAGAGTTAGCCTTCAGAAAGCTCATCACTGGACTTCTTAGGATTAAAGAATTTTGCTTATTTCTATTAGTTTTGGGTAAGTTTCATTGGAAAAAAATATTTGACTCAGAGGAAGAGGGCAAGAGACATCTATTAACAAGCAAGCCAAATATGTCTTACTCAGAAGGATGGGAAGAAAAGAAGCAGCAGAAGGGACAGATGAAATCAAATCATGATTCCTCCAGAAGCCTGACCTCAGTGGAGAACCAAAGGTAGAGCCCCCCAAGGAGTCCTTCTGCTCCCAGGAGACAGTGCATATTAGATTGGCTATGTGCTTAGCAGACAGGCCTTGATGCTAATTTCTCTTGACCTTCTCATGTGATTCTTGTCAGCCTGGCTCTCATTTGTTAAGCTTGCTTTAATTAAGTGCATAATGGCTCATTATTTTTTATAAAGGAAGCAGCAAAGGAAATAATTATGTAAATGATGAGATTTGTTGTTCACTGAGGAGTTGTGGGCTAATTGGGCACTGGTACAAAAACACCATTGCCAAACACAAAGCTGCCAAAAAAGCATCCCACCAATCCCTATTTCAAATTAAGCACATTAGTGCCTACAAGACAAATGTAATGCCTAAGAGCAAAGATACAACACCAGAAGAATTCTGCTAAGGCCAGGGTTTTTTTCCTGCTGTATTTTTTTAAGAATTATTTATTTAAATTTCTTTATTTTTTTTTAACTTTTTAATTTGACCAGAGAGAGAGAGACAGAGAGTCAGAAAGGAAAAGTGAAAAAGCAAGCTGCCAGGTCCAGGACTTGAACCATGGGAGTTCAACACCGTAACCACCACACAATTTGCCAGCCCCCATTGCTAAATTTCTTGAAGGCTTATCTAAGTTGACCAGGGCCATCTTTTCTAAGCAACAGCTCCTTTTTAGTGTGGTCTTTAACTGTTGCCAAACAAAAAATGATTCATGTGTTTGAACCTAGTATTCTTTTCTCTGGTCTCCTTTTGGGATGTCTCATCCATTTATTCATTTTGCTTATTTTAATTCAATCTAGTTTAAATCTTTACCTACAAGGCCTTGTGTTATTTGGCTCCTTCATGCCTTAATAAACATCACTTCTTTCGACTCATTGTAGGTAACCTTTTTTCAGCTTTAAATATTTCAAGCTTAAGTCTTTCAGTCTTTTGCCTCTAATAGACAGTTCCTCTACCACCCACCACCACTCTGTGACCCCTAATACTAATTTGTTATATTAGGTCAGAAATAGATGTCCTTCTCTTCCACCTTACCCTGCATTTTTTCCTTAGGGCATTTATATTTAAAATTAATAGCTTTGGTAAAATGACCTATGACAACTTAGTCATTTTTTTTTTCTTTTTTGGAGAGGTTTTTGCTATAAGGATGCATGCACTCATCAGAAGGATAGAGAGAGACAGAGAGGTAGAAAGCAAGAAATCACTCCCTGGGGGGATGGCCATGTTGCAATCCCTTTTCCTCTTTTCTCCTCTTGGGATCTTGGGCATGCATGCACATGCACCTGGCGTGAGTTTAAGCTACCAGGTCCAGGACTCGAACTGTGGTCGACTACATGGGAGTCCAGCGACATAGCCATTATGCCATCTGCTGGTCCTGACAACTTAGTCATTTGCAATTTTTATGCACTCTCCTCCAGAACTCCCAGCCAGCAGTGATATTACCTGAAGACCTAATCTGCAGTGATAAGATTGAAGACTAATATGCTAAATTTGAAATAGATCAGAACAGATCCTGCTAACCACCATCTCCCTATTTGCCCTCCCATCTGCTATGTTGTATCAATGTGTGGAAAACTCACACTGTACTCCATAAATATGTATAATTATTATGTGTCAATTAAAACTAAAAAACAATTCTGTACAAATATCATCAAATAGGCACAAACATTGTCACACAGCCGGTTCTGTTTGCTCAGTGAAATCCTAGCTTTCTGTCATTTCATGCACCCAGACATACTCTTAATTAAAGAGTTCATTTGAGGCAGATATGAAAATATTCCAGTGTCAGTATTCAGCTACATTTCTAATCAGGATCAAATCCTGATGAGGATCTAAATTGGTTGGTTTAGGTAGGGCCAAAAGAAATACCAAGGCCTAGACCATCAAGTAAAAGATATAAAGCTATTAGATATACTAGATTTCTTTTTTAATTTGCCAGAGGACGCATGCACTCACCAGAAGAAGAGAGAGACAGAGAGAGAAAGTGAGAAAGCACACTCCCGACACCCCCAGGGATATGGCCATGCCCCAGTCCCTTCTCTTCCATTTCTCCTTCCTTTAGGGATTTGGGGCACACATACACTTACATCCGACATGTTTTTCAAACTGCCAGGTTTGGGACTCAAACCACACAGCTGATCGTGTGGGATCCAGTTGCCTTTACACCATGTCATCAGCTGGCCCAGTTTGGTTGATTTCTATATTTGTTCCTGCAAGGACATCATTGCCTGTACAATCATTTTAGTTATTTTATACCTCTGGAAGATCACTTATTTTAGCAGTGCCCAACCATTTTGGCACCAGGGACCAGTTTTATGGAAGACCATTTTTCCATGGACCAGGGATGGGAGGGATGGTTTGGAGATGATACCAGTGTACTGCATTTATTGTGTACTTCATTTCTGTTATGATTACATTGTAATATTGGGTTTTGATATACATCGGTGAACAATTGATTGATTATGGTCTCTGTGCAGTCAAACCTTTCTGCTAACGTTAGTATTTGTTGTTGCTCCCCAGCATCACTGCGTCAGCTCTACCTGAAATTATCAGGTAGAAATTGCATTCCAGCAGGTAAACCAGGCATAAATTCAGATTCTTACAAGGAACAGACGACCTAGATCCCTCCCATGTGTAGCTCACAATGGGGTTTACGTTCCTATGAGAATTTAATGCCACCACTGATCAGATAGGAGGTGGAGCTTGGTGGTAATGCCCATGAGGGGGATCTGCTGACAGTACACATGACACTTCGTTTGCTCACTGGCTGTTCACCTCCTGCTGCGCAGTCCGATTCCTGGCAGGTCATGGGCCAGTACTGATCTGTGGCCAGCAGGTTGGAGACTCCTGCCTTATTTGACCAAAGAAAAACCTACAATATCCACTGTACTAAGTAATGAACCTTTTGTGGTTGATCAGATATTAAGATAACCAAAACCTTATGGCAGGTGCCTCTGGTGTGTAAACTTTGATTAGCTTTTCAAATGCTCATTAACCATGCCTGAAGTATGTATTTATGATTAGGGAGTTCAGGTATAAATCAAACTCCAGTATATAAGTTACAATGATCACCCCTTTATCACACACTAGTATCTATTTATCTACTAATTATTTAAGATAAAATGCAGGCAACAGAGCAGTTATGAAGTCAATCCATTCATGTCCCGTGTACCTGCTGGAATGCAAGCTCTGTGAAGAAGAAGGTGACTTATTCTCATCATATTCCTAGAATCTGCACAGTTCCAGACCTGGGACTGCTGACTAAGACATGTTTTTAGACTAGGTAGAGGTGGTCTGCCATCCTCTCTCCTTTTCTTTCCATCTTCTTTTGCTTCTCATTTCCTCCATCACTTCTTCTTCTTCTTCTTTTTTTTCTTTCCATCTCTCTCTTGTTATCTTTGTCCTCTTCTGTTAAAGAACAAAGTATTTGAAGACTTGCTTTATTCTAGTATAGTCACTTGAGGCTTTATGCTTTCTGTTGTTCCCTCATCTATGAGACAGGGAGAACAGTAGCACCTACCTTAGAGGGCTGTGAGAATTTGTGGAGTGTGCCTTGCATGCTTCATTTTTCTTTTCCCTCCCTCTTCTCATTTAGTACTAGGCCGATTTCACTGATTATTTTGATTTCCTTGGCTGCAATGTTTTTCATTTCTCTATCCTGCTGGTCTTGAGAACAGGCCAATATGAGTCTTCTTTGCTTTGTGAGAGAGGCAGAGTGTGTAGTAGGGGTCCAAAGAAACCACTTTGCTACACCAACCATTCTCTTCTAGCTGGGTTCTCTTAGACAAGCCAGTTCATCTCTTCCAACTTCTGTATTCCTATTTGGAAGTGGGGTTATGATGCCAAGCCCACATAGATATCACAAAGATCAATTGAGATTAGGATATGTAGACTACATTTGACCTAAATGGATGTTCAACAAATGCTAATGGAATTGATTTTTTTCTAACCAATTATATCATCGATGGATGTTCAACAAATGCTAATGGAATTGAATTGATTTTTTTCTAACCAATTATATCATCAGGTCAGCTAGAAAGCTGTCCTCTCTGAGCTATGGGTATGGAGTTTATTATGGGAATTAGACCCTATACAATTGTGGGCATCTGGAAAAGTGAGGGTCTGAGGGGTGAGTTGGGGGTTCAGAGAAGATACCAACCAGTCAATGTGAAAACCAAGCATGTCCACCTGCCAAAGTGAGACCAAAGTGAGAGCATATGGAAAAGTCTTTGGGGAACTGCTGCCTATCTGGATCCCATCATCACATCTGCTGATGGACCTGGGGTCTCTGATAACAGCAGTGGGAGCATCAAGAAGAATTCGGCCTTGAGCTGAAGACAGTGACAACAATGGTGACTCCTCTGGCACCAGTCACCATTCAAGCATGATGACCTTCAGAAAATAATGGTTGCTATTTCCTTGCCACTTTAAAATCCATGAAGATCACACATACCTCCTTTATTTTGAAATTTCCTGGTTGAGGGTCTCATGATACTATCACTTCTACCGGTCCCCCAACCTTCCTAGCTAGCCAAGATGATGGGCCTGCATTGCCCGGTGTGTACATGTCAAATGGGGAACTGAACCTGCAACCTTCTCTATGGATCCAGCATCACTTGCAAAGTGTATTATCACTGATTCCATTGATAATAGACTTCAAATATACACCGGCACCATATCCAGGCTCTTTATAGTTTATTCATTTGCTTGCTAGTTGTCTCCACTGACTAGATTTTAAGTTTTATGTCTTAAGTTTTATATTTTAAGTTTTATGAGAACAGAAACATTGTCTCTCCCTCCATCTCTCAGGCAAGTTCTTTGGGACTCTGGGCCCTTTCCAATAGGCACTTCTAAAGCCCAGTGAACCCAGAGGCTAATGGATCAAAGTACCATCTCCAATTTGCTGAAGAGAAATTAAGTGTTAAGATTCTTGGGTTCTTCAGGCGAGCAGGTGGTGTGGTGGTCAAGGTGCTGGACTCCCACATGGCCAACCACAGTTTGAGTCCTGGGGCATGGCCAACTTAAAAATCTCCCAGGGCACATGTGCATGCATGCCCAAAATCCTGAGAGGAGAATGGAGGAGAAGGCATTGCGGTGTGGCCATCCCCCCTGGGGGGGGGGGATTTCTCATTTTTTCTCTTGCCATCTCTCTCTGGTAAGCACACATATCCTATGGCAAAAACTTAAAAAAAATCTTAATAAAATTTGCTTCCCTTACTCGAGACTTAGAGCACAACCATGGCACTGCTTATTTCAGGATTTCAGTGTATTTGCAAAGCATTAATCCCTTCCTTTTTAAGCAACAGGGAAGGAAAGATGAATAAGATGCTGGCACTGCTCTCAAGGAATTTAAAATCCACATGTCTGGAAGGAAGACAGACAACAATTATAAAGTGACTTCGGACTCTGGAGGAAAACAGTCAGGTCTTAGGGAGGAGACTGCAAGAATCAGAGGAAACACACCAGAGGGAGTGCTTTCACCTCCTTGGTTTAAAATTGCATTAACCAAAGAAAGTGGGCAGAGTGTTTATTCCCAATAGAAGAAACTCAAAGAGATTGGAATATTTAATTAATCTCTTAACAGTCCTTGTAGAGTGAACTGAGATGCTTAGTTCTTATTTTAAAAAAGTGAAATATGACAAGAATAGATATTAAAAAAGACAGCAAGCAAAATAGAATGAGTTAGTAATGGCAAAAAAAAAAAGTCAATTGTTGATTTTTTGTATCTCCATTTATCTTTGAACCCCCTTCCCACTTAGAATCTCAGTGACCTTAGGCTAGACATGGCCATGTCCCTTACTTTGATGCCATGTCTTAGCACATCAGAACTGTCTTACTCTGCCGAACCTACCTTTTGTCTTAGATTGTTCAGGGTGTTGTAACAAAATACCAGGAACTGAGAGGTTTATAAACAACAGAAAGGTAGGAGCCAGCAGATCTGGTATCTGGTGAGAACCCACTTCCTTAATGGTGGCAGTCTCATCTCTACCCTTAGCATCGTGGAAGAGAGGGGTCTGGGTGGGGCCTCTAGGATAAAAAGATTAATCCTGTCCCTGAGCTCTGCCCCATGACTTAATCACCTTCAAAAGGCCCTACTTCCTAATCCCATCACCTCATGGGTTGATATTTCAACATATGAATTTTGGGGACACACAATCATTTGGACCGTAGCACCTATCTTCATCTTATTCTTTCGAGCTCTATTGTTTGCCATACTATCTTTTTAACCCCAACACTCATTCACTATTGTCATTTGAAGGTCTTACATTTGTGGTTACTTAACGTTTGCTAAGTGCTTTTAAGGATACTATGTTATTTGATGAGTGTATTAGAGCCAGTGGATGGTGTGGTCTTTTTTTTTTTTTGGAGAGATTTTCACTATAGGGCACGTGCGCTCGCCAGACAGACAGAGACAGACATAGAGACAGACAGCGAGAAATCACCCCCCAGGGAGGATGGTCACGCCACAATCCCTTCTCGTCCATTCTCCTCTCAGGATCTTGGGCACGCACGCACACGCGCCCAGCGTGAGTTTTAAGCCACCGGGTCCAGGACGCGAACTGCGGTCAACTACGTGGGAGTCCAGCGACATAGCCATTATGCTAACTGCTGGTTCCCGTGTGGTCTTTAAGACATTGGACTCCCACATGGCCAAACATGGTTCAAGACGCAGACCTGGTGGCTTGAAAACCACACTGGACACGTATGCGAGCATCCCCAAAATCCTGAGAGGAGACTGGAGGAGAAGAGACTGTGGCATGACCATTCCCCTGGAGGGTAATGTTTCTCTACTTTCTCTCTGTCTCTCTCTGGCAAGTGCATGTGACCTATGGCAAAAGTCTAAGATGAAAGGGAGGGGTAGTATAAGTTAATCTCTCTAGGTGAGACATTGATCCATTAGCTACTCAAAATAGTGGGGTTGTTGGAAAAATCACGATGTATTTTTTTTTTCTATGTTTTCCTATGCAACAGTGCATCATGACTTTTCCAACACCCCAATAGTACCAAGTTGCCTCAAACATCCTAGATTTGCAAAGTTCTTTATTTTTGCAAACAGTTTTGACATCAGTTAGTCAAGAGGCTCTGGATTGCTAGGAATTGGGAACTAAGGTAGACTGGATAGAACGATACCTTAACGCAGAGGGGTCTTCTGGGGCACTACTACTCCAGGGCACCACTGGCGCTGTGAACAATGCCATGGCACCTGGCAGCTGTGTAAGGCACTATCTACAAGGAGCCAGATGCGACAGTTCCATGTGTGGCCTTCAGTTTATTATCCTGGTCCCTGTACCATGCCAAGAAGGTAGCTTAAACCTCCTAGCCAGTAATGACTAGGAAGGGGTGTGTGGAAGCAAATGCCACTTTAAAATCCATGAAGATCACACATACCTCCTTTATTTTGAAATTTCCTGGTTGAGGGTCTCATGATACTATCACTTCTACCGGTCCCCCAACCTTCCTAGCTAGCCAAGATGATGGGCCTGCATTGCCCGGTGTGTACATGTCAAATGGGGAACTGAACCTGCAACCTTCTCTATGGATCCAGCATCACTTGCAAAGTGTATTATCACTGATTCCATTGATAATAGACTTCAAATATACACCGGCACCATATCCAGGCTCTTTATAGTTTATTCATTTGCTTGCTAGTTGTCTCCACTGACTAGATTTTAAGTTTTATGTCTTAAGTTTTATATTTTAAGTTTTATGAGAACAGAAACATTGTCTCTCCCTCCATCTCTCAGGCAAGTTCTTTGGGACTCTGGGCCCTTTCCAATAGGCACTTCTAAAGCCCAGTGAACCCAGAGGCTAATGGATCAAAGTACCATCTCCAATTTGCTGAAGAGAAATTAAGTGTTAAGATTCTTGGGTTCTTCAGGCGAGCAGGTGGTGTGGTGGTCAAGGTGCTGGACTCCCACATGGCCAACCACAGTTTGAGTCCTGGGGCATGGCCAACTTAAAAATCTCCCAGGGCACATGTGCATGCATGCCCAAAATCCTGAGAGGAGAATGGAGGAGAAGGCATTGCGGTGTGGCCATCCCCCCTGGGGAGGGGGTGATTTCTCATTTTTCCTCTTGCCATCTCTCTCTGGTAAGCACACATATCCTATGGCAAAAACTTAAAAAAAATCTTAATAAAATTTGCTTCCCTTACTCGAGACTTAGAGCACAACCATGGCACTGCTTATTTCAGGATTTCAGTGTATTTGCAAAGCATTAATCCCTTCCTTTTTAAGCAACAGGGAAGGAAAGATGAATAAGATGCTGGCACTGCTCTCAAGGAATTTAAAATCCACATGTCTGGAAGGAAGACAGACAACAATTATAAAGTGACTTCGGACTCTGGAGGAAAACAGTCAGGTCTTAGGGAGGAGACTGCAAGAATCAGAGGAAACACACCAGAGGGAGTGCTTTCACCTCCTTGGTTTAAAATTGCATTAACCAAAGAAAGTGGGCAGAGTGTTTATTCCCAATAGAAGAAACTCAAAGAGATTGGAATATTTAATTAATCTCTTAACAGTCCTTGTAGAGTGAACTGAGATGCTTAGTTCTTATTTTAAAAAAGTGAAATATGACAAGAATAGATATTAAAAAAGACAGCAAGCAAAATAGAATGAGTTAGTAATGGCAAAAAAAAAAAGTCAATTGTTGATTTTTTGTATCTCCATTTATCTTTGAACCCCCTTCCCACTTAGAATCTCAGTGACCTTAGGCTAGACATGGCCATGTCCCTTACTTTGATGCCATGTCTTAGCACATCAGAACTGTCTTACTCTGCCGAACCTACCTTTTGTCTTAGATTGTTCAGGGTGTTGTAACAAAATACCAGGAACTGAGAGGTTTATAAACAACAGAAAGGTAGGAGCCAGCAGATCTGGTATCTGGTGAGAACCCACTTCCTTAATGGTGGCAGTCTCATCTCTACCCTTAGCATCGTGGAAGAGAGGGGTCTGGGTGGGGCCTCTAGGATAAAAAGATTAATCCTGTCCCTGAGCTCTGCCCCATGACTTAATCACCTTCAAAAGGCCCTACTTCCTAATCCCATCACCTCATGGGTTGATATTTCAACATATGAATTTTGGGGACACACAATCATTTGGACCGTAGCACCTATCTTCATCTTATTCTTTCGAGCTCTATTGTTTGCCATACTATCTTTTTAACCCCAACACTCATTCACTATTGTCATTTGAAGGTCTTACATTTGTGGTTACTTAACGTTTGCTAAGTGCTTTTAAGGATACTATGTTATTTTTTGGAGAGATTTTCACTATAGGGCACGTGCGCTCGCCAGACAGACAGAGACAGACATAGAGACAGACAGCGAGAAATCACCCCCCAGGGAGGATGGTCACGCCACAATACCTTCTCCTCCATTCTCCTCTCGGGATCTTGGTCACACACACCCGCGCCCAGCGTGAGCTTTAAGCCACCGGGTCCGGGACGCGAACCGCGGTCGACTACGAGGGAGTCCAGCGACATAGCCATTACGCTAACTGCTGGTTCCTTCAACTACGTGGGAGTCCAGCGACATAGCCATTATGCTAACTGCTGGTTCCCGTGTGGTCTTTAAGACATTGGACTCCCACATGGCCAAACATGGTTCAAGACGCAGACCTGGTGGCTTGAAAACCACACTGGACACGTATGCGAGCATCCCCAAAATCCTGAGAGGAGACTGGAGGAGAAGAGACTGTGGCATGGCCATTCCCCTGAAGGGTAAAGTTTTTCTACTTTCTCTCTGTCTCTCTCTGGCAAGTGCATGTGACCTATGGCAAAAGTCTAAGATGAAAGGGAGGGGTAGTATAAGTTAATCTCTCTAGGTGAGACATTGATCCATTAGCTACTCAAAATAGTGGGGTTGTTGGAAAAATCACGATGTATTTTTTTTTTCTATGTTTTCCTATGCAACAGTGCATCATGACTTTTCCAACACCCCAATAGTACCAAGTTGCCTCAAACATCCTAGATTTGCAAAGTTCTTTATTTTTGCAAACAGTTTTGACATCAGTTAGTCAAGAGGCTCTGGATTGCTAGGAATTGGGAACTAAGGTAGACTGGATAGAACGATACCTTAACGCAGAGGGGTCTTCTGGGGCACTACTACTCCAGGGCACCACTGGCGCTGTGAACAATGCCATGGCACCTGGCAGCTGTGTAAGGCACTATCTACAAGGAGCCAGATGCGACAGTTCCATGTGTGGCCTTCAGTTTATTATCCTGGTCCCTGTACCATGCCAAGAAGGTGGCTTAAACCTCCTAGCCAGTAATGACTAGGAAGGGGTGGGTGGAAGCAAATCTGACCTTTGTGTTTCTCAAAACGGAATAACCAAAGGCCCTGAAATGCAGCCTTCTCTAGCCCAGAGGCAATCATAAAGTATGCTTTGTAGAGAATTTTTTTCTCTCAATGCTGAGAGGAAACCTCCTTGGAGTTAGGATTAGAACAGAGGTTAAAGATCATAAAACTATATATAAAGCATACTAGGCTTTAAAAAATGTATGCAATCCTCTCTCCTAGGCAGCTGCCATTTACAGCTCAGTTACCAAGGGTGCTCATACTACCAAGGGCCTATGGACAGGCTGCTGCAATTTTCAGTTTTCCTGATGAATTCAGAAGATACTCTAGTCTTTGACATAGTTCGTTGAAGTGCTGAGCACTGGCTGTCAGCATCTCTTCTTCTCAGCCTCTTACGTGGAAATGGTGTTTGGAGGATTCACTGGGTCTTGTGATATAAACTCATTCTCTCACTGTGAAGTGTCAGCTTCAGAGATCTTGGAAGTCTGTATGAATTCTTGAGACCATTGACTGTCCCAGTGGTTCATCAAGAAGTTCTAGGAAATTGTGGAAATTTTTTTAAAAAAAGATTTATTTTAGGGGCTGGCAGGTGGTGTGATGACCTGGGCACTGGACTTCCATATGCCTGATTGTGGTTCGAGTCCTGGACCTGGCCACTTGCTTTCTCACTTTCTCTCTCTCTCTCTGTGTCTGGTCAAATTAAAATAATAATAACAAATGAATAAAATGAAATTTTTAAAAAAGATTTATTTTATTTAACTTTATTTATTTTAATTTGACCAGAGAGGGAGAGAGTGAGAATGAGAGTGAGTGAGTGAGTGAGTGAGTGAGAGAGAGAGAGAGAGAGAGAGAGAGAGAATGAGAAAGCAAGCCACCAGTTCCAGGACTCAAACCACAGTCAGCCATGTGAGAGTCCAGTACCCTTAATCACCACACCACCTGCCAGCCTCAAGTGTGGCAATTTTAAGGGCAAAAGCAATGACCATTTTTTATATATGTATTTCATATATTTGCAATGTGAGGTTAAGACTGCAGAGAAATTTTGTTATGTTCCATACAAACCAAAATGTCCTAAAAGTGTTGTTTGTCTCAAAAGACCGTGCAGGTCAGTGGTAGCTGCTGACTTTCGCTTCATCTCCATTGCTGTGATCATTTAGGGTTGCAATTTCCAAACACTTGCAATTACTGCTCCAGACACAGACAGATTTCACCCCAGACTACACAGAAAACAAGACTAAGTGGCAGAAGCCAGGTTTCTTTAAACACACAGGCCTCCCCTCCTTCCCACACATCTATTTGTCGCATAGGGGCTGCAGAGGCATGTGATGTTTTCTTCAGATTTCGGAAGCATGGAGACCCACAGAGGTAATGTGATATGTGTGAGCAGCTGTGGGGTCGGAGACAGTTAATGACATATAATGTACGAGAAGCAGATGTTTATCCCAAAGTATTAAGTGGAAGCTGTCCATAAAGCTACTTTATTTAAGGGGTTTTGTTTTTGTTTTTGCTTTGTTTATTGTGTTGTTTTTGCTAGAAGGTCTGTGCATTGTCTAGAGAGGCAGAGACAGAGGGAGAGAGAGAAAGCAACTTCCATGGGAAACGGTCATGCCATGATCCCTTCTCCTCCATGTCTCCCTCTTTTTGGGATTTTGAGCATGCATACACACTGCCTGGTGTGTTTCTCAAGCCACCAGGTCTGGAACTTGAACTGTAGGGTTGGTCATGTGGGATCCAGCTGCCTTATCTACCTGGCCATAGCCTGGTCCTTATGATTTTTGAGCCTAACGGAAGTAGACTGTGGGCCACGGGAGCCTACCCTTCCCGTCCCAGCTGCTATTTTCTTGGCCAGCATGGCCACTCTGTCCTCTATCTACTCCCATTCTCTTTGAATTGCACTCCACATTCATTTCCTGCTCACATGGAACAAATGTTTTTTATTTGCTATTACAGATTTTAAAATCAGGGGTGTGGGACCAACAGTTGTCGTAATGGCTATGGCACTGGACTCCCATGTAGTCATCTGTGGTTCAAGTACCGGACCTGGTGGCTTAAACTCATGCCGGATGCATGTGTGTGCGTGCCCACGATCCTGAGAGGAGAATGGAGGAGAAGGGATTGCAGAGTGGCCACCCCTTCTGGGTGGTGATTTCTTGCTTTCTGTCTCTCTCCCATAGTACACACATCCCATAGCAAAAACTTCTCAAAAAAAAAAAAAAAAAAAAGGAAGAGAGAGAGAGAAAGAAAGAAAAAAAATCATGGGTGTTATCTTAGCCCTTAATTGATGTCCAACATCTTAATTCATGCCATTCGTTTTTCCTTACTTTTATATGGGGTCTCTTTATATTATTACCCTCTTGCTTCAGCTTCTGTAGTAGTTGGGACTGTGGGTATACATCATTGTACTGGCTTTGAGGGTGGGCTGGAAGTTGAACTTGGGTGTTATTGTTTGCATTTTTATTAATTCTGTTCTAGAATAATATCTCACTTTTATAAAAAGAATTCAAAGCCTTAAATAAATTCATTGAATTATAAATATAATGATAACAACAGTCAGGGAAATACTTTTATTCAGCATACATGAGCAGAGCTTCACAATATAGAAAATGATAGGGTGTAAAAAACTTTCTGTGACTTTCCATGAACTGGAACAAGTAAATTCACAGGGGTGATGATTGTGTACCAAAAAAGAACTATTAGAAACCATAATAAATATCTAGAATTTGAGCCTTATTGGACTAACAACTTAATAGTGCCTCATCCATTGCAAAAAAAATAGAGGTTTGAGGGACTAGCAGGTAGCGTGGCGGTTGAGGTACTGGACTTCCACATGGTTGAACACAGTTCAAGTCTTCAACCTGGTGTCTTGAAAATCATACAGGACATGTGTGCCCAAGATCTAGAGTAGAGAATGGAGGAGAAAGGATTGTGGTGTGGCCATCCCCCTTGGGGGGTGATTTCTAACTTTCCCTGTCTCTCTCTGGTGAGTGTACGTGCCCTTTGGCAAAAACTTAAAAAAATAAAAATAAAAATAAAGGTGTGATGCAATTGTAGCCTTTGTACTTTTTTTTCAAACAAAGTACAATAATATATCTGGTAGGGATGATTTCATCTCCACACAAGGAATTAATCCCTGATGTGTGGTGGTATGGAAGTTAAGGTGGGTGGATCCCACATGCCTGACTGAATGGTTTTAGTTCTGGATTGGCAGCTTAAAAAAAAAAATCTTGCTGAGTGTGTGTATGTCCATGCCCAAAATCCTGAGAGGAGAGTGTAGAGGGAGGGATTGTGGCATGACCATCCCTCCTCCGGGGAGCAGGGGTGCTTTCTCATATTCTCTCTCTCTCTTGCTCTCTCTCTCTCTGGCAAGCACATATGCCCTATAGTAAACTAAAACAAACAAAGAAAGAAATTAATCTCTAAATAATGATGACTTAAATAAGAGCGAGATTCATTTCTCTTTCTCGAAGGAACCTGGGTGTAGGGTAGAATCTAGGCTTGGTACTATGGGCCTGTGGTGCCCTTAGAACCTCAGAATCTTTCTCTTTGTTCCACCATCATACTGTGGGGTTTCTCTCTCTCTCTCTTTTCAGAGGTTTTTGCTATAGGGTGCATGCACTTGCCAGAAATACAGAGAGAGACAGAGAGACAAAAAGCAAGAAATCACCTTCCAGGGGGGATGGCCACGCCACAATCCCTTCTCTTCTATTCTTCTCTCGGGATCTTGGGCACACACACACATGCACCCAGTGTGACTTTAAGCCACCAAGTCCAGGACTCGAACCACAGTCAACTACATGGGAATCCAGTGACATAGCCCTTACACCAACTGCTAGTCCCAAGGGGTTTCTCTTCTTATAATTACATCATGATAAAAGGTGATCACTAAAGTTCCTGACAGCACAATCTCACTTTGGCTGGCAGGAAGAAGTAAGAATGGACACACCCATTCTCATGCAAGGAAACTTCTCACAGGTCCTGCACAAACACATCTATTATTCTTCATTGGCCAGAGCTTAGTCACATGATCATCTCAGCAGTAAGGAAGGAGAACAGGTGGTCTTCTATGTGCATAGAATAGTGTCCATCTAAGATCTGAAACCGTGATCCTTAGGAGAAAGGGGAAATGGATATATTATAGGCAATTTGCAGTTTCTTCCACAAATGACCTCCATCGCAAATGAGTCCATTTTTCAAAAATAAGCCCAAAAAGATGCTTTCTAGTATAATACAAATGCATTTTGTTGCTAAAGGCAAAAAAGAAATCAAAATAGAATCATTTGAAGTAGTACTACCCATGATTAAAAAAATAACAAAATGAGTCAAGAGTCTTGTAAAAGTAGTTAATAAATATCAAGTTTGAATTATTGGTAAAATTCCTTATGAAGTACTGTGTTGTGTATGAGCCCGTATCAGTGAGGAATGAGGTATAATGTCAAGTGGCCGTAACTACCACAAATGCATCGTAATAGTAAACACTTGGCTTCGGAGTTCTTGAAACCTTGGAAATTAAGTGTTTTATTTTTAAAAGTATTATTTTATCTAACTTTATTTATCCACATATTTATTTATTTCAATTCAACCAGAGAGGGACAGAGAGAGAGAGGGAGAAAGCAAGAAAGCGAGCTGCCAGGTCCTAGACCTGAACCAGTCAGCCATCTGGGAGTCTGGCGCCCTTAACCACCACGCCACCTTCCAGTCCCCAAAATTAAGTTTTAAATTAGTTCCTGACATTTGCCAAATTATATATGAAGGAAAATTTCTTGATAACTTTTTGTTTATTCCTGAAAACCCATGATGTAAGAGATTTTTTTTAATGTGGTTACTAATAACTTTATTTTTAAAAGTTATTTATTTAATTTTACTTACTTATTAATTTATTTTAATTTGACCAGACAGAGAGGGAGAGGGAGAGGGAGAGAGAAAAGAGAGAAGGAAAGTGAAAAAACAAGCCACTAGGTCAGGACTCAAACCAGGAACAGCCACATGGGAGTCTAGTTCCTTAAACACCACACCACCTGCCAGCTCCACTAATTGCTGTATAAGTCATGGTGTAAATAGGGAGTGTGCACTGAGATTATACTGGAGGAAGATTAGCTGTACTTGCAGCAATATAAAGATTCCACTGAAATCTGAAATCATTCGCTGTTTTATTTATATAAAATAGATGTGAGTCTAGTAGGCCACAGGGTTTTATTTGTTTATTTATATATTTAGAGAGATTTTTGCTATAGGGTGTGTGCAGTCACCAGAGAGACAGACAGTGAGAAATCACCCCTTAGGGGAATGGCAACACCACAGTCCCTTCTCCCCCATTCTCCTCTCAGAATGTTGTGCACGCATGCACATGTGTTTTAAGCCACTTGGTCTGAGATTCAAACAGCGGTCGACTATGTAGCCATGTAACCATTATACTATCTGCTGGTCCCCCACAGGTTTCACTTTTAAAGGGAATAGTGCAAATTGTTCAGACAAATAGTGACTACTTAGTGCATTATGTTTAACACATTATTTTAAAAATTGGGCAGCAAGTAAAATCTCTGAAGGTCGGTGGAACACAGCTCGTGTCATGTGGTAGTGATGCAATGGTTAAACTTTTTTTTTTTTTTAATTGCCAGTAAGGGGTGTGTTCACCCGAGAGAGTCAAAGGGAGAGAGAGGCAGAAATAGGCCCCCAGTGGGATATGGTTGCATTGCAATCTCTTCTCCTCATTTCTCCATCCTGTCAAGATTTTGGACACCCACGCATATGCACCCACAGTGTTTTTCAAGCCACTGGGGCCCAGACTCAACATGCACATTCAGTCATATGGGATCTGGTTCCCTTAACCACTAGGTTACGGGACTAGCCCGTTAAACATTTTATTGGGTTGTCGGGAAAATCATGATGCATTTTTGCATAGAAAAACATAGAAAAATCATGACTTTCCCAACAACCTAATATTAGTGACCTATTAGATAAAATGCCACTGACACCTTGACTTTGTTCTTGGGATCTTAAGTAGAATTCAGTTGAGCCTGCCCGGATTTTTGACCTATAGAACTATGAGGCAGTATGTGGTTGGTTTATTTTTAAGCTGCTAAATTTGTCCTATTTTTTTTTTTTTTTGCAACAACAGGAAATTAATACAGTGTGTTTCAGAAGGTGGGAAATAAACTCTAAGAAGATTCAATGCAATCTTTAGCTAAATGGCCTTGGACACATTGGAATATTCTCTTATCTTTAGTGTTGGGAAGATTCTTGGGAAGATTATTGTATCTCGTACTTCCTGTCACCAGGAAGGCACACGATACCTGATACGTGTCTTTGATTCATGAAGGCAGTACATGGCACATTTGGGATTATTGCCTCAACCCATGTCCTGGTCAGCAAGTGAGGCTCCAAACTCTGTGTGGGGCCCAGGACAGAAAAGGGTATGCAGGAAGTCCCAGCTGTGAGACTTTCTCTACACTGGATTTGACACCTATTCCAAATATTGGTTTTTCTTTCCTGCCTTCAGGGCTTTCGCCAGTGCTACAAGCTTAGAGAGAGATTTAGAGTGAATTTGATTCATAGAATGGGATCCCACATAAAAGTAACTGCAGTGGAGTGAGCAACCCATTATGTAGCGAAGGAGGTGCCACTGTGAGCACACGACCAAACTACCCACTGGACCGATCACCTCTCCCAGCACTGGGAGGCTCCTGGACTGACAGACACTGAACACTTGGTTGAAATTCCAGCTAAAGTGCTATGTGGAGAGAGTGCCCTGTGCAGACAGGGCACTCTTCTCTTACATGCAACATACACCCCCAAAACCAACAAACATCATACCGTGCTGTGTTTATAAAATGCAGAATACATGGACCTGGGAAGCAAAGGTTGCAGTGACCCTGCTTAGGATGAGCCTGAGTGCCCCTTTTAGGGAGTTTGTGCTTATCTACTCTACAACTCTGAGCTCTGACATTTTAGTGGTTTAGAGGAAGAATGGTTCCACAAGGAGCACAGTAAGACTCTACTAGGGGAAGACGGCGCTGTTCATTCACTTCAAAGACCTTCCTCCAGGAGACCAAAAGGCAAAGAAAGTCATCACCATACTTGTGGGAATAACTGACCTGGACCATCAGCTGCCGTTGAGGGAAAGGGGGACAGAAAAAAAAAATACTCGACAACCAGATGACCTACTCAGGTTGTTCTTGGTAACCATTTGCCTAATTTTGTCAGTAAATGGGTGAATGTACCAATCCAGCCTGAGAAGGTCATGGTGGCCAGTGAGTGGGTCTATGGCCAACCTAGGGGGTCTATGTCACCTCAGTAGCCTAATCACTTAGCCCAGCTGAGCTGGTTTTAGAATGCAAAGGGACTCCAGAGTTGGTGGTAGAGGATGGGGAAAATAACTGTCTTTTAATGTCTTGAGATTTGCTGCAATGACAAGGACAGTAGGTTTTTTTTTTTTTTTTTTTTTTTGTAAACTTCCTCTCCTAAGAATACTAAAAGAGAACTCCTTATATGAAGAAAGAAGATCTAAATGACACAAGAGTTGTCTACAGTAAATGTTATGGCACACCACCTGGGTTCCCCTCCAGTGTGCTCGTTCATTCCCCCAGCTGGTGGGAGTGGTGGTGGCACATAGCTCTCAGTTGAGTTCATTTTCTGGGCACTGCCATTGGCTGGAGAGCACTGCCTTGCCCAAAGTTATTCTCCTGTGGGGTTGGGGAGGTAGTCCCCAACTATGATACTCACCAGTGTGGAACAACAGTGAAGGACTGCCACAGCCCTAAAGCTCTTTGTAGGACTGACTGAGATCTTTCTACAATTGTATTGCAGTTCCGACTCACCATCTGCCAACCCTGCTGCCTCCCCTCCCTCTCAGGGGTTCATCACAAGATCCAATAAGCCTCTTGCCCATAAATCTCTGTTTTGTGTATGATTCTCTTACTTTTGAAATATGAGACTCAGGGGACCAGCAATTAGCATAATGGCTATGTCGCTGGACTCCCATGTAGTTGACCGTGGTTCAAGTCCCAGACCCGGTGGCTTAAACTCACACCGGGCGTGTGTGCGTGTGTGCCCAAGATCCCGAGAGGAGAATGGAGGAGAAGGGATTGCAGCGTGGCCATCCCCCCAGGGGGGGATTTCTTGCTTTCTGTCTCTCTGTCTCTCTCTTTCTGGCGAGTGCATGCACCCTATAGCAAAAAGCTCTCCAAAAAAAAAAAAAAAAAAAAAAGAAAGAAAGAAAAGAAAAAAAATATTAAACTCAGGTTTCTGACCTGTGGCTGGCTTATAAAAATTTATTTCCCACTAGAAATTTATTAAGTGAATTTATTAGTTCACTGAAGTATTTCCAGCACTGAATACCATGGTTTTTAAATTTAATGACTTATTTTTTTGGTTTTGTTTTTCTGCATGTATTATACAAAATGGTACATCAGTTTAACTCAGAATTTTAAAAATTACTAGCAAGGTTGAAAATAATCTTGTGCGACCTTTTACTAGTTACACTTTTTTCTTGTGTAAAATGTTTGTAGGCATGATTATTTTTGGACCTGGCCTTTTTATGTCACCCAGATCAGTAACTATTTCTCTTCTGCCCTTCTTACTTCTTTCACATGGTACACAGCAGGTTTCGAAGTACGCTAGTCTTGTTTACTGTCAGTTTTTGAGACACTCTTCTGTCATCCAATCTCCCAAATTCCTAGAAGGGTCAATTAGTGAAACTGGACAGAGTATTGGGTTGGAAATATGCTAAATATAAACAGGTTTTTATCAAAAGACTATAAACATACTTTATGACTCCCTTTAGTTTGTTTAAGCTTTCCAAGTTTGTGACTTCAGGTTTTCCAAGGCTCGGCTCTTTTCTCTGGATGCAGGTCACACATTTCAAAACTAAACATTCGAAAGTTGCATTCAGCATCCATAGCCCTGTTTGGGGATCCTCTTCAGAATAACGAAAACTTCAGCTTTTATTTGACTTCTCAGGAAAGATTAAACAGACTTAAGGATATTTGGAAACCTTTTCAAAAGTCAGAAACACTTTAATATTACTACAAACTACTACTGACATTTTAAAACTTGATTATGCAAAGAACTTCATCTCTGGGACATGGGATTACCTACTGCCAAAAATAACTCAGTTGAGACCTGGAATCTTTTTTAGCTTTGAGAGAAATGATGTTAGTAGGATTAGTTAACAGGCCAGAATTCCCATTCGGAGCAAAGACATCAGATGTGATTAATGGTATATTTGGAAATAGGCACCATCTGACTTAGGATGGCTTAGTTTGAGAAGTTCAATCTTTATAGGCTTATCATAAGTAGGTTTTTAACTAGGAACAAACCTTGTAGTTATAACTGCCTAGCAGCTGAAACTGATGTGCTCTTAGAGTGAAGTCAGTGCAGATTGTTGGTGATAAGAGAATATGATATGCTGGGGCTGGCAGGTGGCATGGTGGTTAAGGGCGCTGGACTCCCACATGGCCAACTATGGTTCAAGTCCCGGACCTGGTGGTCTCTCTCTCTTTCTTTCTTTTTCTCTCTCTCTCCCTCTCTGGTCAAATGGTCAAATTAAAATAAATAAAGTTAAATAAATAATTCTTTAAAAAAGAGAGAGAAAATATGATGTGCTGATTTGAAAGGTAGAAAAAATCCAGTCATTTGGGTTTGTGACTGGCTAAAGAATATACTCCTAAACCAAGCTACACATTTTGGTAAATGCACTAATTGACTTTTTTTTTTTTTTTTAATTGCCACAGGTTGCATTTGCTTGCCAGAGAGAGAGAGAGCGTGAGCAAGCGAGCGAGCTCCTCAAGGGGCCTGGCAATAACCTCTCTTCTATTTCCTCATTCCATTTAGGTCCCGTACATGCATGCGACATGTTTTTCAAGCCACTTAGGGCAGGGATTTGAACTGCTACTGTCTGTGTGTGATCCAGTTCCCTTTAACTACTAGGTCACAGAGCTAGCCTTAATTGTCTCTTTTTAAAAACTCTTATGAACAGAGCTTGGGAGACTATCAAGAAAAAGTAGTAAGGAAAGAATGATTTGAGAGACCAGCAGTTAGAGTAATGGCTATGGTCACTGGACTCCCATGTAGTCGACAGCAGTTTGAGTCCTGGACCTTAAACTCACTCTGGGTGCGTGTGCGTGTGCATGCCCAAGATCCCGAGAAGAGAATGGAGAGGGGATTGCGGCATGGCCATCCCCCCAGGGGGATGATTTCTCACTTTCTGTCTCTCTGTCTCTCTGACTCTCTCTGGAGTACATGCGCCCTATAGCAAAAACCTCTTCAAAAATAAAAATAAAAAGTGGTTTGATAATTCAGGAAGCAAACTACTTGGTAAATTGTCAAATTTCAGGGGAAGCTAAAAGGGCTGATATGGAGACAGGGAAGGCCTTGTCTTCAGAGTCAGAGGCCGGTGTTCATGATGGGTGTTTAATGTGACTAATGTGACAAATGAGTAGTCACTGTGAGAGAAGGCAGCCTTGAAGCTCCTCCTTTAATGGAATTGGCTCATCAGGGGAACATTTGCCCCAGGTGATCCAGATCTTGACTATTTCTAGGTCCCCTGAGCAATGAAAAGGGCTGATCCTGATACTAGGAAACCCCCTGGGAAAAGAGGTGTTGACAGTCCCTGGTCTCCTGTTTCAGGAACTCAACAATTAGCCTATACCTGCATCCCCTCTCTAATATTTACACAATACATGATTTTACACACCAAACATATGTTTGCCAAATTATATCCAAAGTTTTGGGTGTTTTTCTTTTCATGATTATTTGGCATTTTGATGATACAAAATGGGTTTCCAGGAACAAAACTCCAATTATGAAACTTAAAGTCATTTAGTTTATTGTAAATCAATGTCAACAATGTCTGCATTTCTTTCTTTTCTTTTCTTTTCTTTTTGGTCTTTTTTTTTAATTGTGCACTTGACAAAGGGGGAGGGGGGCGGTCACCCCGCACTCCCTTCTCCTCTATTCGTCCATCCTATTGGATTTGGGACATGCACACACACCCCCCAGAAGTGTTTTTCTAGCGCTAAGTCAGGACCTGAATCATGTTACCCTCAAGGGTTCCAGTTTCTTTAACCTGTAGGCTACAGGGCAATCCCAACAATGTCTGCATTTCTAATTCCAGTGTGGAATTCCTTCTGAGGGCACAGAGAACGGGGAAGAAGAGACAGGGCTAATGTTTAGTGAGCACTATGCATAAAGGGCCTTACTTAGTCCTCATAGACCACACTGCCAAGCAAGTCATAGTTATCTATAGTTTTTTAGGTGAGGAATCTGAGGCTCAGGGAGATCGAGTAAGGTGCCCAAGGTCACTAAAGCTAGAATTGGCAGAACCAACTCCAAAGTAAACTTCAGGTTTGCTTTCAAATATGCCATTGTCGCTAATCTATCCAATAAGAAGATAAAGGTCAGGCAAGAACTTACTATTAATAACTTGAAAGTAAATATTGTGGCTTTTACTTTTTTTTTTTTTATGCTGCACTATGCCCAGCACAGGACTGAGCACAAAGTAGGAGGCCCGCAAAGGCAGGTGGGAAACGATTCACTGTCAAACCTTGGTGAGTCACCACTGACCAAATATGTCACCTCGGCCAGGTCACAGTTACTTCCTTGCCATGCCTCAGTTTCTTCATACAGTAAAATGGGAATAGTATTACTTATTTTTAGGGTGGTTGTGAGGATTGAGATGATGCTACTAAAACACTCAGACTAGCAGGGGTCAGGTAGTGGCATGGTGGTGGAGGGGGGACTGGATCCCATAGAGCAAACTATGTGGTTCGAGTCCCAGAGCCAGCAGCTTGAAAAACATGTTGGGCGTGTGTGTGTGTGTGTGTGTGTGTGTGAGTGTGTGCCCAACATTCTGAAAGGAGACATGGAGAAGAGATTGTGCTGTGAGTATCTCCTCGGGAGGTTGTTTTCTCTGTCTCTCTGTCTGTCTCTCTGTGTCTCACTCAGGCAAGCATATATATCCTATAGCAAAAAAAAAAAAAATTAGTGTCTGGCAAAAAAATAGTGTTCTGTGAATTGTAGATTAATTGTGACTAATTAGAGTCCACAATATTGTGACTGTGTTCAACTTTGGTAAACTCCAGTTTCCCTGTTTGCCAAATGGAGAAAATCCTGTCTTGACATGTCTGTTTTATTTAGTAAGAACACGCTGTAGGGTCTTTGCTCAGCGCCAGGTACTGCTCTAAGCGTCCTATAGGTAATAATTCATTTAACTTTCATAATAGCCTAATAAGGCAGGTACTATTCTGATCCCCATTTTCTAGATGAAGCATCTGAGGAAATAAGAGTTGAAGAAGTTAAATAATGCTACACTGGGGCTGGCAGGTGGCATGGCAGTTAAGGGCGCTGGACTCCCACATGGCTGACTGTGGTTTGAGTCCCTAACCTGGCAGCTTGCTTTCTTGCTTCCCCTCCACCCCCGTCCCCACCCCCATCTCTCTGTTCCTCTCTGGTCAAATTAAAATCAATAAATAAGCAAATAAATAAATAAAGTTAAAATAAAATAATTCTTAAAAAAAGTTACACTTAGACAACTGGTAATTAGCTGAGCCGAGATTCAAACCCAGACCCATGAGCTCCAAAGTTTTAGTTTTTAAAGTCCATTCTCTCCTACAGATCCAATGAAATAATATTTGCAAAGAATCTGTCCAGTTTCTGTCATATAGCAAAAGCTTAGCAGACGTCAGCTCTTTTCCCACATTCTCCACAAATACCTTTCGAAGTTCCCATGAAATGCAAAACGATGTAAATAAATGTATCTGCTGACTTATAGGCTCCCTTAAACATGTTTGTTTGTGTATCTGCTAACTTATAGGCTCCCTTAAACATGTTTGTTTGTGTAATAGTGGAAGCCCTGTAATCTTTTTATTGTTTTAAGTTTTTTATTGCTTTCTTCCATGGGGGAGAGAGATACAGAGAGAAGGAGAAAATAAAAAGAGAAAGAGAGAGAGAAATGGAGGTATGCACAATGGGGTCCTCCCACCATGACCCGCCCCTGGATCATGGACACACATGTGCAAACTTGGCTTGTGGGGGGAGGCCTTGGGCCACAAACCTGTGACCTTCCAGTGTGGGTCCAATTGCATTACCACTGTGTTAACATCTGGCCCTCTCTGCACTCTTGGAGAGCACCCAGAAGTATGTGAATACACCTCTTGATTAGGCTCTTTTAAGATCATCTTGCTACTGACACCTTGCAGTTCCAGGAAGCAAGACCTCAACACGCACTCCTGCGGGCACAGTGATGTCCTGTAGAGCAGCTGTCAGTGATGACAGTGATGACAATTTGGAGCAGAACAGCCGGAGGGCAGAGCCAATGCTTCTGATGACCAAGACCACACTTCTGATGGAAGTGAGGCAGCCCAAAGGATTGTGTCTGACAGCAGTGCGCACTGCCCTAAGCTGCTGGTTAGAGTTCCTCAGTGGGGAGGCTGTAGAGATTTTAGATGGGAAAATTCTGTGCTGTGTAAGACCGTGCTGAGCAAATCAGCCTGGACCGTCTCGTACATTGTAAGATTTGGAGCATCTTGGACTTCAAGTTCCTAGATGCCAATAACTCCACCAGTTACAGCAACAGCTATAAAAACAGACCTAAAATGTGTTGCTGCACTTTGCTGCCCCGGGAAAAAGAGGTGATGTTATCACTGCTATTGAGAACAGCACCCTGTGGGGTTCTGGGGTTTACCTAGGCTTTTGAGTTGAAGATTGCATCTTACCTTGTCACAAGAAATCAGGTTGCAGTTGGCGGGAAACCCCTGGCATCAGCACTACCAGGGAGCTTATTACAAATGGAGAACGGTAGGTCCTGCCCTCAGCCCTATAAACCATCATTTGCATTTTAACAAGATCCCCAGGGATTTGCATATCCCTAAAGTTTACGTAGACTTTTTATACTACAGAGAACATGGTCTTTAGTGTAAGAAGGTCTGAGTTGGAATCCAGACCCTGCCTCTTACTATGTAACCATAGGAAAGTCACTTAAGCTTTCTGAGACTCCATTTCCTGCTCTTTAAAAAGATATTGAAAGGGGACCAGCAGTTAGCGTAATGGCTATGTCGCTGGACTCCCACGTAGTCGACTATGGTTTGTGTCCCGGACCCGGTGGCTTAAACATGCTGGGCGCATGTGCGTGCATGCCCAAGATCCCGAGAGGAGAATGGAGGAGAAGGGATTGCGGTGTGACCATCCCCCCTGGGGGGGGTGATTTCTCACTTTCTGTCTCTCTGTCTCTCTCTGTCAGTCTGGCAAGCGCACACACCCTATACAAAAACCTCTCCCTCCCCCAAAAAAAATTAAAAAGAAAAGAAAAAAAAGATATTGAAAGCTTTCTCATAGTGTAGGCATATAATAGGCATTCTATAAATGTCGTCTCCCCTCTCTTCTTCAACCTTCCAGCAGAAAATAGCCAGGAAAATCAGTTTAGCCGTTTGGATATCATTAGGAAATTATTACTCTAAATAGCGTGCAAGAGGAGTGATGATTGTTTTCTCTCTCTCTCTCCTTCCTTCCTCTCTCTCGCTCTCTCTCTTTCTCTCTCCTCTCTCTCTCTTCCAGGTTAGAGGCAAATGTATCAAGTGTATCAAGTACTAGCTGGGATATCTCTGGGGCATGACAAACAGCAGAAGAGAGACTGATCTGGGTATGATCAGGGCTGGGAAAAGCCAGTACCCCAGATTAAACCAGAGCAGTTAGGAGGAAGAAATTAAATCTGGGCCCAATGGAAAAGGATGGATCTGCAAAGGGAGATGCCAGAGTTAGCTGAGGTCCAGGAAGTTGATTAGGCTGATGGTAGGGACATGAGAATCTGAGAGATGTCTGAGAACAAATGAGAGGAAAATAAACTTGTCCAAACACTCTCAGATCCTTTGGCTACATCATGTCTGTGCTACCAGTGCACCTGCACCTTGCTCTACCAAGGCACCCTTGTCTGCAGAATCAAAGGCTGGACTGCTCTATTACTGCAGTGAATGCATCGTTGGGATGAGTATTATCCGAGTCTTGTTTGTTTCACCTAGACAGTGCATGCAATGCCAAGAACAGTATCTGCAATGTATAAATGAATACTGTTCATTGAATGTGTGAATGCTTTACTGCCAATGCTATAATTTCCATCATAGTCCATCTCTTAGGGAAATCCATGGGGCCTTTAAGAGTGTAAGTGTTAAGGCTTCCTCCATGAGCAAATGCATCCCTGTTGGTTTTAACCCTGGTATGCTTCCGATCAGGATGCAATCTGGATTTGACCAGATAGAAAGTATGTTACTTTCTGGCCGGCAGATGGGTTGGTGGTTATGGCACTGGACTTCCATATGGCTGAACTCAGTTCAAGTCCTGGACCTCGCAGCTTGCTTTCTCACTTTCCCTTGTCTTTCTCTGGTCAAATCGAGAGTATGATACTTTTCAAGGACCAACTGCCTCAGTGTCCAAGAAACCAGGAAGGCTAGAAATGATAGTGCCTTTCTTTTCTTTTCTTCTCTTTTCTTTTCTTTTTTGTTTTCCTTTTCTTTTTTTTTCTTTCTTTTTTTTTTCTTTTTTTTTTTTTTTTTCTTTCTAGAGAGGTTTTTGCTATAAGGCATGTGTGCTCACCAGAGACACACACACACAGAGAGAGACACTGAGAAATCATTCTTCAGGGGGGATGGCTATGCCGCTATCCCTTCTCCTCCATTCTACTCTTGGGATTTTGGACATGCACGCTCACACACCTCATGTGAGTTTTAAGCCACCAAGTCCAGGACTAGAACTGCGGTCAACTACATAGGAATCTAGTAATGTAACCATTATGCCATCTTCTGACCTGACAGTGCCTTTAATAAAATGTCACCTACTGGTCATTTGGGATAATGACTTGGGGGATCAGGGCCCAGGAAGCTAGTTCAAGGACTTATTTGAACTTTGATGGATGAAGCATTGAAACTGGCCTGTGAGATGCTGACATACATTCTCATCTCTCCACTCTCTGGAGAAGAGGCCAACAGGGTACACGGCAGCCCTTAGAAGAGACATGCAGAGGCTTCAAGGGTGTGCTCTCCTGGGCAGGGCTGCTTGATAAACCTGGCTACTTTCCAGAAATGAATATTCAGGAGGGGGTGGTCAACCCCTCAAACAGGTCCTGGACCTCAGGACCTAAGGTTAATTGCCATTGGGGATCACTCATCCAATAAAAGTAAAATGCATTTCATTTCATTGACATCGGCTCCATCATTTCATTGTTATCAGGAGCTCAGCAAAACCACCTGCAGCCAGAAGCCGCATGGGAGGGGAATGATGGGGGGAACTGGTGGGATGTAGGGAACTGTGGAATGGCCCTTCTACGTTAAAAGGGAATAAATGAAAGGAAGCTCTGCTCCCACTCTTCTCCACTCTTCCTAGCAGGTCTTTATCAAGTTCCAGTTTTCTGAAGACTGCACAGTTCTCCTCAGAAAACCCCAAACAGAGATGGGGCGTTGGGGAGAGTTGCCGGGCAGGTAGGAGTGCAGAAAGGCCGATGTCTCTGTGTGCAGCAGACTAACTGCTGAGATTTTGAACCCTCCTCCCTTTTCTCCCACACCTTTTTCTTTTGTTTTCCTTTGTGGTGAGAGTGGATGGAGGTGGGCTGGAAGGAGGGGAAGGAGAGGGAAAAAGGAAGGGGAGAATATTTGGCATGCTACATGTAATGTGAGCTGGTCTTTTCTCACCTTTTATTCTTTCTTCTTCATTCTCTATTTTTTTTTTGTTGCCCTTCATTTGTCAGTTCTTTTAAAACTTTTTAAAAAAGAAGTATTTATTCACCATTATTATTTTATAATTTGGTATAGGACACATGTGCTTACCAGATAGAGAGACAGAGAGAGAGAGAGAGAGAGAGAGA
>NW_006159548.1:4756629-4768685 GCF_000334495.1 Tupaia belangeri chinensis | reverse complement strand
GTTGCGCAGTCTCGGAGTTCCACGGTGGTTGGCCATGTGGGAGTCCAGCACCTTAACCACCATGCCACTTACCAGTCCCACTTTTTTTTTTTTAATTTTCAAGCACTACAAACACTATCTAGTTCAGCAGTTCCTTTACTCTTTTCCGTTCTTCCAGTTTTTCTTGAATTTGGATGGAAGGTTTCAGTCATTGCCATGTAAAGAGCCATGACCAGGTGAAATGCTGATTAAGGACAAAAGGAACATGCCATAGTTAGTGGAAGGAAGTTAAAAATACCAACATGGTCGCATGGCTAGGGGGTCAAAAGGAAGTGTTTAGTAACTACACATACTCTTCCTTGCTATGTCACACATATATGAACTCTTCAAAAAGTTCATGCAAAATGCATATTATGAAAAAAAACTGTATGTGGGGGCCAGCAGATGGCGTAATGGTTACCTTGCTGGACTCCCATGTAGCTGACTATGGTTTGAGTCCCAGACCTGGCAGCTTAAAACTCATGCTGGGCACGTGTGTGTGCGTGCCCAAAATCCCAAGAGGAAAGTTTTGTTTATTTAGAGAGAAGGAAAGAGTCACCCCCAGCAAGGGCCTCATGCTGTGATGCTACCCCACTTTAACCAGCCAAATCGTGGGCATATGTGTGTGCCCTGCACACACAGTAAGACCTTAGATGTGAACCAGGGACCTTCCCATATGGCCCAGCCTCGTGGAGCATTGCATTAACACTGAATCATAGCAGTTGGCCTGTTGTCTTTTCTGGGAAATTCTATTCCAGGGTAAGGTGGAAGGACTGTGAATGTTCCTTTATTTTTAGTTCAGCATTGCTACCACCCTTTGCTGAGACCTTTGCAACACAGACAAGCCAGACATTGCATTTCTTGAATTCCCCTTCCCTCTATGGTCTGACTAGGGTTTGTCCATGAGAGGTTCTCAGCTGATACATGGAAGATGGAAGAAAGGTGAAGCCATTCTTCAGAAGCCATTGCCTGTCAGGTGTGCGAGCTGCTGTTCTAAAGTGTGTGAGATTCTAAGTTCTATATGAAATCCTTCACTTTGTATTACAATTTTAGCATTGAGGGGCCAGAAGATGGCATGGTGGATAGGGGCACTGGACTCCCACATGGTCAACCACAGTTCAAGTCCCGGACCTGGCAGCTTGCTTTCTCACATTCTTTCCCTCTCTCTCACTCTGCCCCTCTCTGGTCAAATTAAAATAAATAGATTAATTAATAAATTTAAATAAAATAATTCTTTTTTTTAAAAAAAAAAAAGGGAAAAAAAAGTAGCATTGATTTCAGGAATACATGGACCAGTGTTTCTGTTTTTCCTGGTGGACCTGCTACAGGGCTACATGTCTTGGCACAGGGGCAGGAGTGTTTCTCACACCACCTGACAACATCTGGCTTATGAGCAACTTGAACTTTTCAACACTCTGCTCAGCAGTGTTTGTTAGAGACTCCTAAGTGCCATGGGGTATAATAGATAAGGGAGAACAAGACAGTGGTCTGGACTGTCTCACTATAGCTGCCATGTGGATCTGGTGACACGGGAAAGGTCACCCTAGAGTCCTCCTGTGGGTTGGTTATCGAGTGATTGACCTTGACTGGAAATGCTAGGCCACAGGTAGAGGCAGCCCAGAGCCTGCCATGTTGTCATATTTGGAGGTCTTGCTATTTTTGGAAGATCCTAGGTCATTGCACTGACAAGAATACTTAGGTGCTTAGTCACAGAGTCGCCCAGTATGCGTGCCTTAGAGCGGGCCCCTTTGGCCACTCGAGACCTTCCTTCAGGGCGGACCTTGCCTCAGTTTTGTTCTCAGATTGTCCAACATTGATGGGCCTGTCTAGTGGCTATCAGACTGTGTGTGCCAGGAATCTCTGAAGTGGCCCAGAGCGTGGACTCTGGAGACCAACGTTTAGCATTTCAGTTCTGCCCCATGACCATGTGAACTTGGGCAAGTTTTTTCATTTCTGACCTCCAGTTTCTTCTTCTATACAATGGGATTTTTTATAAAAAAGAATGATTAAATTAAATTAATTAATTTATTTAAATTTGACCAGAGAGGGACGGAATGAGTGAGTGAGTGAGAGAGAGGGTAAGTGAGAAAGCAAGCCACCAGGTTCAGGACTTGAACCACAGTCTGGCCATGTGAGAGTCCAGCACCCTTAACCACCATGCCACCTGCCGGCCCCCTATGCAATGGGATTTTAGTAATATCTATCTCAATCAGCTGAGGTGACACAGCACTAATTCAACATCCCACCATGCTGAGACCGCAGGGAAGGTCCAAGGTTAGGGTCCCAAGGTCTCCCTGTGCACGTCAGGATGGTGTATCTGAGCCTGTCATCCTGACTCTGGATCATGGCGCAAAGACCTTGCTGCTGGTGCTTATCTCTCTCTCAGAAAGAAGTACACTTAATTTTTTTTTTACCTTTGGGGCCAGCAGATGGTGTAGTGGTTAAGGTGCTGGATTCTCACATGGTCAACCATGGTTCAAGTCTCGGACCTGGCGGCTTGCTTTTCCTTTCTCTCTTTGATCAAAATTTAAAAATAATAATAAATTTTTTTGATCTACCTCATAGGGATGTTGGCCCATGTAAAGTGCTTAGAACGGAATCTAGCTCACAGTGAGTGCTGTGTGAAAGCAAGCTCTCATTATTACTACCCAAGAAAAGCCAATACGATGGAGCCTCAGGGCAAGAGTGGGAGTGATTCCAAGGGCAGTATCACTAGTCTGAGCTGCCCTGGATTCACACCTTACTCTGTGAAGACCAGAGAGGTTATAAGAGAAGATGAAGAGAGATCTACTCCAAAATTTTGAGACCATGGACAGGAGGGAAGGTAGTCTCCACCCCAGCGGAGAACACAGCCACAGCCGTGGGAGTGGGCAGGAAGGTGATTGGCAGGGGACATAAGCCTGGGAGCTGACTGGGCTTTCTTTGGACTGCATGCCAGTGTTGAGACAGCCCGAAATAGCTGAGTGGGACTTAGCAAGGAGTAGAAAGATAGGAGGTGTGAGGGTCTAAGATCCTGCTTACACGTACATCAGATACCAGTCCCTTGGGTAGAAAAAGACCTCGTGCTCTGGTGGCAGACAGACCTGGTTTGAATTCCACCTTTGCCACTTACCAGTCTATAAGTATGCAGAGAACAGGGACCATCTTCTTCATTACGGAGTACACAGAAGAACTCAATGCATGGGTGAGTGAATTTGATATCCTGGAACCTCAGTTTCTCATCTGTAACATGGAGATAGCGTCATGACCTTTAAAGCTGATGCAGATTATATCAGACAGTGTCCACAGCCAGCCGAGGTCCCTGATGAATATGGGATGCCTTTTTAAAAACAATATTCACTATCTTGCATAAGATATAAACAGAATACATTTCTTGACACAAAGTGACGAATGCTATTCTGGTGCAGTAAATGCAGTCCACTCTACATTTGCCATGGGGCTAGACCCTTGAAGGGAAGTGGTCATACCTCTTATAGGTTTTTCCCAGAACGATCAGTACTTTTCAAGAGTCACGTAAGGTTCAATGCTTTCTGACCAAAAACTTTCAAAAATACAGCTAGCTACTGAGGAGTGTTGTTGACTGTTAGGAGAGTAAGATCGTGGACAGATTACTAAATAATCTAGATTCTAGAGTGACTAAAATTGCCGGCTATCTATGTAACTGTCATGAATGTGCTGAATTTAATTTTTTGAAGAGTGAAAAAGTTACCAATATAGTCTAATTGCCAATACACTAACATGACCTGATTATGTATCACCATCTACTTATTGAATTAAAGTGTTTATTTATTTTTAAAATAGAGATTTTTGCAATAGGGTGCATGCACTTGCCAGGTTACACAGGGAGACAGAAAGTGAGAAATAACCCCCTCTGAGAGGATGGTCATGCTGCAATCCCTTCTCCTCCATCTCCTCTTGGGATTTTGGGCATACACGCACATGTGCCCAGCATGAATCTTAAGCCACTGGGCCTGGAACTTGAACCGTGATTGACTATGTGGGAGTCAAGCAATGTAACAATTATGCCATCTGCTAGTTCCTCAAAGTGTTTATTTTTACATCTACTTTAGAAGATACATAGTATATTTGAGAATAAAATAACTGCTTGGAGAATTTCTTCAATTCTAACATTCTTCAATTCTTTTTCAAGATCAGAAAGATCTTCCTACTCTGCAGAAAATATTATTTATTGATGTGGGATAAGTTTTCTTTAAGAAGTCAGAGCTACTTAATATGAGCAGTATTGAGCATATCAAATGAATTACTTGAATAACAACACATATCAAATGTGAATCACCATAGCCAGACACAAGCTTTTAACAACTTTAATTGATATAATTATAAGTGGTATGCAATATATCTTACAACAAATATAGATACAATGACATCAAATATCAAAGAAGTTGCATGTCTTTCCATCTTTAAATGCCATCAGCTAATTCATCCCAACAAAGAAATCTTCCATTCATCTCTTGGTGAATACTATTACCAATATCAACTAGCACTGTTAAAATCAAAGTTGAAATGGTACATTCATTTGCCCAAAAAAACCAAAAACCAAAAAACCAAAAAAACAGAAAGAAAAGTTAAAGGCAAAGGAGGTGAATCAACGTGCAAAACAGCATCTGGCCCAGTTGCAAAATACACTTCCCAGATGCGAGGGATTGAACCATGCACCCTTGCAAGCAAGATGTAGGGCAAACAGATGACATCACACCACAATCGAATCCACAAAGAATCCAGGTGATCCCAGGATGGCAAAGGCAGGAGGCCTATTGCTGCCAGTGCTCAGGTATCCATTTCGTGTGACCCCAACCTGTTGGATCCTGACTTGAGCATCTGTGAGACCCATGTCCTGGGCCATCCTTTCATTTGGAGATAGAAACCATCGCTCATGATTCCAGGCATGGTCAGCCCTGTAGTCCGTCAGTCACTGCACTGGGGGGAGGTCCAGAGCTGTAGCAGCTGCCTGTGGCCATGACACACTGTCGTTTTGTAGATAAGTCAAAACAACACACCGGCATAACAACAAACAAGAAACTGAGATCACTTATATACCGATGCAATACATAAAATGTCTATAAATACCTTTCTCCAGAAACTGGAAACACTGTAGACATGATTGCATTCCTCACAACACATCTGTGAGGTAGTATGGGGTGAGGTCAATATGAAAGCATCACCCCCATTTTAGAAATGAAGACACAGACGTGCAAGAAGGGTAGGAGATTTATCCGGGGCCACAGGAAAAGAAAACAAAGTCTCCCTCTTTCATGATTGGCCAACTATGGTCATGAAGAGGCTGCTGGCCTCACTCCTGCTCCAACGTCCTCACTACCACTTCCTGGCTCGTCCTATCCAGATGGGGCATTGTTGTCTAAATCCACTAGAGCACTTTCCCTTGGGCAGACCTGAACACTCTCTCTCCCTGAGGTAAAGGATATCAATTATTGGCATATATTTCAGATATATATGTGTGTTGAAGCAACATTTGTAGATTACAGTTGCTAAAATTACTTGGACCAATTCGAAAGCAGAGAAAATATATTTGGCAAAATCAGGTTCACCCCTTAGGTGTTCTGTAGTAAGTAACACACTGAAGAGTGTTAGCGCTTCTGTGAGAAGCGGTCCCCTTGTTGGATGTCTCTGCTCTAGGCCCGAGTCCCTCTCTTGGCCATAGCATTTGGAAGTTAATATAAACAAGGAATCCATCACGTTCTCTGGCACAATTGCAGCCTTCGGTAAGGAAACATTTGCTGAGTCCTTGGTTTGTAACAGGTCAGGGATCTCAGGAAGAGGCTGGCCCCTCCGACCCAGTATTTATGACAGAAGCAACGCCCAGAATTATACCTCTTCGAAGATGTTGCATGGTTGTTTTGTCAAAATGTTTTTGGTCAAGAGGAAAAAATAATATGGACTGGTTTTATTGGTTTGTACTTTGTCGAACTGAAAGCCCTATGAAGGGGGTGGGAGTGGGGAAGAGGGACAATTATTCAGATCAAGTATGGCCAGAGAGGAACCCTTGGCCATTTACCATTTCTCTGAGATGGTCTTTTATTATTTTTCTTTAATATTCAGAGAGCTCATAATTTTTTTCTAAGACTCCTCTTTATCCACTCTGGTTATAAAGTACTAATTCTCCTTGGCACCTACAAAGTTTAGGAACAATTTTTTTTTTTGAGAGGTTTCTGTTACAGGGTGCGTGTGCTTGCCAGAAAGACAGAGAGAGATAGAGAGGCAGAAAGAGAGAAATGACCCCCCAGGGGGGATGGCCATGCCACAATCCCTTCTCCTCCATTCTCCTCTCGGGATCTTGGGCACGCATGTACACACACCTGGCGTGAGTTTAAGCCACTGGGTCTGGGACTCGAACTGCGGGTCAACTACACGGGAGTCCAGAGACATAGCCATTATGCTAACTGCTGGTCCCAGGAACACATTTTTTTCAGTGTGTAGTATGGCAGGTTGTGGAAAGCGGTACCGCTTGTGCCTCTGACAGCATTGACACACACGACAATGGTGGTTTTCATGTCAGTCTTTGTTGGGTCACAGCAAATGACAGGACCCAGGGTCAAGTTTCTATAAACCAGAGTCATGCAACAAGGACCAACTTTAGAAAGAAAAGTTCATCCGGCTTTGGGTTTGTTATGACATTGTAGGACAACATGCCATACTTCAAAACAGGACCCGGTGTGTGTATGCTACGACTACACAAAATCAGGATGTAAGATGCTGATTGCTAACATCGGATGTTAAAGGAAGCCAGGGTTGTAACTGAAACAAAGCTCTCTACAAAACATACAGAAATAAAACTGTGACCATGTATGCCAAAAACAATCCAGTGACCACAAAGAAAATACTGTGGAGAAAAGAACTTAATATCCAGGGCTGGCCCCATAGCACAGTGGTTAAGCACTATAAAGAGTGAACTGGATCCCACAAGGCCAGCCATGGTTTGAATCCTGGCCCCAGTGGCTTGAAAAACACACCAGGCACGTGTGTGCACCCAAAACTCTGACCGGAAGCAGAAATGAAGGAAAAAGGGATTATAGTGTGACCATGCCCCATGGGGGTACATTCTCTCTCCCTCTGGCAATTATAATAAAAACTAACACATTATATCATTTGGCTAAAAATAATAAAAAAAAACTATTACTAATTTGCGAGTCTTATTCCATCCCAGTGGTACTGCAACCAGCCAGGGTTTCCCAGTGTCAGCACTGTTGACGATTTGGGCCAGATAATGGTTTGTGATTGGTTGCCCTGTGCCTCACAGGATATTTGGCAATATCCTTGGCTTCTAACCACTAGTAGCACCACCAAGTTGGGATAATCAAAAATGTCACTAGACATGTCACTAGACATGTCCCTGGGGTGTGTGTGTGGGTGGGGGGTGGTACAAACATCACCTCCCAGTTGAGAATGATCACAGTAAATGGATGCTTACAAGGATGAATGATTCTTTTTCAAAATTTGTTGTGCAGGGTTTTAAGACTCCAAACCCAGGGGCGTTCATGTATTAAAGGGCAGAATGAGTACGGTAATTGTATGGGGAGAATAAGTGGGCAAGTCCTGGTGTCTGTTTCCTACAGAAATGCCTCACTAAGCAGTTGCAGATAGACTAGGGTCTCTTCTAAAGTTTTATTTATTTTTAACAGTTTACAGCCATCATTCAACAGACAGCAAGGCAGTGAACCAGCTGCGTTATGAGTGTAAAGCAAGCATCCTAGGGGCTGTTCCAAGCAGTGTCTGACAGGTATTCGGAGCTGATTCCCACCTGCCCTAGTGAGGTCCTCCATGCCTGTTGGCTCTTCTTTCCCTCCTCCTCTAATCCTCTTCCCGCACCATACGCTCTCTGTACATCTCCTTTTCTCTTCTATAACTAAGCTCACCCCATAGCTTTCTCCTTTGGATCTGCCCTCTTCTGAAAGCATCCTTCATGGGGACAGGTGGCCTGATGGGGAGCACAGGTAGAGGGCATGCTGGGCTCCACAGCAACCTGGTACTTTGCCCCTGGGCCTGCTGGCCTCCCCCCAGGGCACTCCCTGTTTTCATCTTCCTTTAATTAGGCAGCGAAGAAACTGCTATCCCGCTTGGAGAGCCAAGCAGGCATCTGGTCAGGGACAACCAGCTCAATCGTGATAAACGAGGAAATCGGAGAACCCCCTCCCTCTTTACATGCAGGGCGAAATCTTCCTTGGACTCGATTCCTTTTCCCTCATTGATATTTAATGTAGTTTCCTAAATAGAGGTTTAAGAAATGCCATGAATCAAAAGTTTTCCCCCCCAAAAAAAGGAACCCCCAAGAAAAACAACCGAATCTTTCTTCCTTGGTCCTCTGAAAATGGATCCTGCAGTGGACGCAGAAGCCTCCACTGTGGGGTTCTAGCCTGGCTGGTGAAAGGCTGGCCCATTTCAGTTGCGATCAGATGCCACTCACCTTTCAGTAATGGTTCTTTTTGTGCCAGAAAGGGGAAGTCGTAGCAGCCAGAGGAGAGAGAGGGAAACGAAACAACCATACCAACAAAACAGGGCTTAAGATTGTCGTTCGGTGCGCATCAGGAACTTGTTATTAATTCTACTGGGTAAGCACTTTAAATAAAGGACAGTCGTTCCTCATCCCAGGCCACATTGCTCTGTTAGGAGTCGTCGTACAGAGGGTTGTTGTAGTTTCCCCACGACCCGTAGTCATGGTCATCCAGAAGCCTTCCGTAGGATGAATGCCTAGTGGAGAATGAGAAGGTGTGGTTATTTGGAGAAAGTGCCCACCTGAGCACAGCCTACTGCTGAGGCCAGAACTGGACAGGCTTATAGGGCTAAGAGGGCAAGACCTGACCTTCCCGCTAGGACAACTCTTTGGGAACAAACCCTCCACCAGTGGAGGCCACCGTCTACCAAACACCCTATAAGCTGCATGATCCAGCTGGGAGCCGCCTGGCACCTTCTGCTGCGATCAGCTGGGTCCTTGTCATTTTTCTGGCTCTCTAGTGCTAGAGGAGGAGGAGGAGGAAGCCTCCCTGTCATGGCTGCTGAATAATATGGGATGGAAAAGGGAAAGTTCCATTCCCACATTGTGACTTGGGTTCCTGACTTGCTTTGTTCTTTGTAATAATAATGATGCAGGGGCCGGCTGGTGGCATGGTGGTTAAAGGTTGCTGGATTCCCATGTAGTAAACAGTGGTTCAAGTCCCGGACCTGGTGACTTGCTTTCTCACTTTCCCTCTCTCTCTCCCACTCTGTTCCTCTCTGGTCAAACTAAAATAAATAAAATAAATTAATTCATTTAAAAAATTTCTTTAAAAAATGTAATAATAATGACACAGACCCACCCCTATTGATAACACTACCCCTCTTGCCTTTATACTGTACCAGAATGTACAAAGTACTCCTATTGGTCATTGGAAAGGCCATGACACATTTTTCTGTTTTCCTATGCAAAAACGCATCATGACTTTTCCAATGACCCAATATATTTTTTACCTGATCCTCAAAAGTAAAGCCAGGGCAGGTATGGCTTATCTTTATTTCTCTGGAGAGGAAACAGGCTCAGAGAGGCTAAGTGATGTGCCCAACGTCATCCCCCTCAGCTCTGTGTGCTGCCCCTGCCTTCTGCATCTAAACCCAGGGCTTGGAGCTCAGGTTCCAAGTGTCTGATTAACACCTTAGGTTTCACGGCAAAAAGGGTTGAACAGGCTTTAGTGAATCATTCTGAGAACCTCTGTCACCATTAGGATTATTTGTATGAGAAATGAAGGTCAGAGGGCCCAGGAGTTGGCATGGTGGTTAAGGGTGCTCTCACATGGCCAACCGTAGTTCGAGTCCTGGACCTAGTGACTTGCTTTCTCACATTCCCTGTCCCCCTCTCTCTGTGTCTTTCTCTGGTCAGATAAAAAGAAAAAAAAATAAGTAAATAAAACTAAATAATCCTTTTTTAAAAAAAGAAAAAAAGGGAAAGAAATGAAAGTCAGGTTGTCCGCGATCTGTTCAAGGCCTTTGAATGACTGCTTATCTCCCATAGAGTTAAGTCCAAGTCATTCCCACGGTTCGCAAAGCCTAAGGTTTCAGCTCTGTCCTCACAGCGTCTCCTAGCTCCCCCTGCCCCAACCACATAAGCCTCTTTCTCTTTACTCCCATGCCAGGCACATCCTTGCTCAGGACCCTTGCACTTACTGTTCCCCTCTACCCAAGAACAACCCTCCACACAGCTCACTCCCTCATTTCTTTCCAGTCTCTGTTCAAACACCACCATCTCAAGAAAGCCTGTCTTCCTGGGCAACTCTAAATTTGCAACTCTCATCTCCAATACTCCCTGCTTAAGTTTTCTTACAGTCCTAATATACTATACAATTTGTTTTGTTATTGTCTCTCATACTTAACTAGTTTCTAAATTCTGTAAGAGCACTGGATTATTTGCCTGTTCTGTTTATTCTTGTCTCTATCTCTAGCACTTAGAAGAACATCTGACACATAGTAAGTCCTCAATAAATGTCTGTTAAAGAAACAGTGATTAGTAGGTGGGCTCTGTAGTCTAGTGGTGGCATTCAAACAAGGTGTCCAGATCCCACGTGGCTGACCCCACAGTTCAAGTCCCAAACTCAAAGGCTGGAGAAGCACACTAGCACATATGCATGCATGCCCAAATCCTAGGAGGGAGTTAGAGGAAAAGGGATTGCATTGTGATCATTCCCTGTGGTTGGGGGTGTTCTCCTCTCCCTCTCTGTCTCTGTTCTCTCTGGAGAGTGCATGTATTCTCTAGCCAAAGGAAAAAAAAGTGATTAGACAAAGTACATCTTGAGTTTCTTCACGAAAACCAGTGTGTTCCCAAGAAGAGAACTTACTTCCTGGAGAGAAATATAATCATTTTAAATGGATGAGATGGGGCCAGCAGATGGTGTAGTGGTTAAGGTATTGGACTCTCACATGGCTGACTGTGGTTTGAGTCCCAGACCTGGTGGCTTGCTTTCTTACTTTCTCTCTTTGTCTCTCTCTGGTGAGCACACATGCCTTGTAACAAATTAAAAAATAATGACAAGTAAAACAAATTAAAAAATAACGATAAATAAAATAAAATAAATAATTCTTTAAACTGAAGAGCATGAAAGAACACCATGAAATGAGCACCAGTTCCTTTGAGGTTCATGCTAGCACTTGAGTTATAATTGCCAGTGGAAATCACGTTTGATAAGTGGAGTACAGAAAAACATGCCCAGTCCCCCAATCATTTTCTCTGCTAAGTATAACATTTAACAAATGAAAACACAATGTGAGAGACACAAAACGCTTTTATCTGCTCCTAAAATAATTGGCATTGCTCTTTTGAAGCTTACTGCTATCTGTCAGGTAGTTGCAAAGGGATGATTTTTTGCAAAGAACCAGGTCCTTGCTGTGTTTGCTTCAGACTCTTAGCCTTCAAGATTTTAATTTATATCCTGAAGGCTGACTCAGCTGACCCAATCTATGTACCTGGAAACCTGAAGATGTTCCACAATGTACTCCCCCCCACCCCACCCCAGACGTCCATGTTCATTGCCATGACTACAGAAAAGCAGGCGACCACAAACAGCCATCCAGAAACACCTCTGCTTTTTTTTTTTAATCTGTAGGCATAGGAGAAATAGTTCTGGTAAATGATGGTCAGTCATAGTCTATCTATGGCCAACCCTTCCTCCAACTTTAAAACCTACAATTCCAGCCAAGTCTTTGATAGGATGGTTGGGTAATGGAAGCTATAGAAAGAACAAGTAAAAACCTGGAGATTACGACACTGGAGCCCAGCCTAAATTTCAGCATGACTTACCGTTGCAAGCCTGGCAAACACCTACCTAATAAATGCTCCTTTGTTGACAGGGCACGCTTACTTTTCACCTTGGCGTGGGAATTCAACTTCTCACAACATTTGTATCTCTATCATATCATTGTGCTCCCGTAAAGTAGCAATTTGGTCAATGGATCTATGTCTTTGAATATGTTTTTAACCCCTTGTTTTTTTTTTTTTTTTTTTGGGGAGGTTTTTTTTTTTTGTTTTAGCGGTGTGGTTC
>NW_006159548.1:4744983-4756380 GCF_000334495.1 Tupaia belangeri chinensis | reverse complement strand
ATTTTTTTACCCCTTTTTTTTTTTTTTTTTTGGGAGAGTTTTTTTTTTTTTTGGCTATAGGGCGCGTGTGCTCGCCAGCCATACAGAGAGAGACATAGAGACAGAAAGCGAGAAATCACCCCCCAGGGGGGATGGTCACACTGCAATCCCTTCTCCTCCATTCTCCTCTCGGGATCTTGGGCATGCATGCACACGCGCCCGGCATGAGTTCTAAGCCACCGGGTCCTGGATGCGAACCACGGTCGACTACGTGGGAGTCCAGTGACATAGCCATTATGCTAACTGCTGGTTCCCAACCCTTGTTTTTTCATCTATAAAATGGAGAAACTTTTTTTAAGGTTGTATTAGAGTCATTGGCAGAACTAAATGAGGTAATGCATATAAAAAGCCTGGCATGTAGTAAATGCGCAATAAATGTTGCCAATATTGCTTTTTATTTTTTATTATAATGAAACTTACATAAGCACATGATAAACCTACAAAAAATAAAAATTGGCATTAAGTGAAAATTGAACCTTCTTTCTACCAGAACTCTTGACACTACACTCCCGGCATAGTTATAACACCAATTTTCTTATATTACTATTATTTGAATTAAAAAAATTCTTATGCATAAATAGAATAAGGATTATAAATCTTCTCACTGTCAGGTTATACTGTCTGTGGATTATTTTTTGGCAAGACTATTGGGCCAACTCTGTCCTCGAGTCTGCTATATTATAGGCAGTGTCTCTTAAACACTAGTAAGATTAGGGGATGATCTTCATCTTCATTTTATTTATTTTTTGCCTCCACATTTGAATAGACAGTGAACTGAGCAAAATGCTGGTAAGTGAAGAAAAAGTTGCAAGAGATAGGAGTAAGCCAAAATCGGGGATGTACTGAATCCGTAGGACTTGATTTTAATTTATTTTTGTTTTTTAAAATTTTGCCTGGGGGTTCATGCACTTGCTGGAGAGAGATGGAGAGGAGGCGAGGAAGCACCATCCATGGGCCATGGTCGTGCTGCAATCTCTTCTTCTTCATCTCTCCCTCCTTTCTGGATTTTGGGCACACATGCACATGTACCCAGTGTATTTACAAACTACTGGGTCCAGGACTCTTTTTTTTTTAAAAAAAATTCATTTATTTATTTTAATTTGACCAGAAAGAGACACACAGAGAGAGAAAGTGAGAAAGCAAGCCACCAGGTCCAAGACTTGAACCATGGTTGGCCATGTGGGAATGTCCAGTGCCTTAACCACCATGCCACCTGCTGGTCCCCAGGGGTCCAGGACTCTTAACTGTGCAGTTGGCCATGTGTGATTCAGATGCCTTAACCACCATGTCACTAAATGGCCCACATCTTATTTTAATAAATTAATGAGCCCAAACAAGGAGAATTGGGTATGCTAGGATTCAAGCCAGTTTTGGATAAACCTGATTCCATTGAAGAAAGTAAGACAGAGCAAACCTTGTAATGCAGTGGTTAAACACTATGTATTGGAAGCCAGATCTCACATGGCAAGCTGTGGTTCAAATCCCAGCCCCAATGACTTGAAAAAACATGCTGGGTGGGTATGTGCATGCGCCTAATATCCTGATGAGAAGAGAAATGGAGAAAAAAGAGATTACAATGTGGTTTTGCCCCAGCGTGGGATGCTTTCTCTCTCTCTGATGCACCCTCTGGCAAAAAATAAATATTAAGACAAGCACATTTTGTATGTGTATGTGATAAGGGGAGAAGTAGTGATCATGTTAAATTCTTTCTCTACTCAGAATTTCTGCACATTTTAGACAGAAATGGGGATGGTTGGGAAATGAAAGATGGGTATTTACAGAATTTAAGAGGTTAAAAAACAAAAACAACTCCCACTCCCAAGATTAGCAAAGTTGGACCCAAGGAATTTAGACTTTGTCAATGTTATTTAACAGTAGAGCTGGTAATGAAATCAAAGTCTCCTGATTATAAAAGGCAACATTATTTCACCTCATTTCAATCTGAACAGCCACCTGTCGTGATGCGTTGTCATGTCAAAGCAATTTTGTTTACTCGATTTCTTTATGATGATGGGTATCCATCCAAAAGCGCCACACTTCCTATTTGCTGTGCCTTGGCCCCCAAAGGTGATGAATTTCTTGGGGGCAGATTATATCTTACTTTTCTTCTCTCTAAACACCTGGCATGTTGGTCTTGACTCTTTTTTTGTTAAGCGTATTTATTTTACTCATGAAAGAGAGCATAAGTGTGTACAGAAGAGAGAGAGAGAGAAGTACCCTTAACAGGATCTTATCACTCCCTTTCCCTAGTCTTCCAGCATCAGGATTTTGGGTGCACATACACCTGGCATGTCTTCGGGTCCACTTTCGATCTGAATCTGTGGTCAGCCATGTGGCTTCCAGCACTGTAGTTCAGTATGATATCACCAGTGCCACCAAAACTGGGCCTCAATGATTGTCTTATAAATATTTGATGATAACTGCTTATATCCAGTAGCATATAAATATTATATATGGATTTTACTCAGTCAGGAATAGCAGATATTTGCATGGCCTGCGACAAGTCATTGAAGAATATGACTGTGGCAAAGTGAAAAAATCATGTTAAAGAATGCCATGGGTTGGGGCCGGCTAGTGGCATGGTGGTTAAAGTGCTAGACTCCCACATAGCCAACCACGGTTTGAGTCCTGCACCTGGAGGCTTACTTTCTCACTTTCCCTCTCTCTCTCTGTCTCCATGATCAAATTAAATTAAAAAATAATAATGTCGAGGGGCCAGCAGGTAGCATGGTGGTTAAGGCACTAGACTCCCACATGACTGACCGCAGTTTGAGTCCTGAACCTGTTTTGTTGCCTTTTCACTACCACCCCCCCCTTCTGGTGAGCATGCATGCCCTGCAGCAAATTAAAATAATAATAATAATGATAATAATAATAATGATACTGGATTCCCACGTTTAAAACAGTGACAAAATTAAGGACCGGCAGTTGGCATAATGGCTATGTTGCTGGATTCCCACGTAGTTGACCGTGGTTCAGGTCCTGGCCCTAGTGGCTTCAACTCACACCGGGTGCATGTGCATGTGTGCCCAAGATCCCGAGAGGAGAATGGAGAAAGGATTGCAGTGTGGCCATCTCCCCTGGGGGGTGATTTCTTGCTTTCTATCTCTCTGTCTCTCTCTGCCTTTCTGGCGAGCACACATGCCCTATAGTAAAAACCTCTCAAAAAAAAAAAGTGACAAGATTAAACAATATAATTAAAAAAAAAAAGAATGCTAAGGGTCAAAGTTACCATTTTGACTTTAAAGACAAGAAAGGGTAAGAGAATTATGGTTAAACTCCTTGCGATGATGTGGTTTTAAAGCACTTAGCTCAGCGCCCCTGATCTCTGTTAGCGATGCGGTGCTGATCATCAATTGATTCTACTGTATTGTAACAGTTTAGTTTGGCGAACACAGACCCTGCAGGGACAAAGTAGGAAATGACTTCCCAAAGCCCTTCCCTAACAATTTCCTTCTCCAGTGGCTTTGCTCTAATGGAAGTCAGCATTCCCCTCTCCTGGCCCCCAGCTGCTGATACCTTATTGGTGATAACTGGTAAATATGCTGATGATATTTGTGGCTTGAGGACTTCTCCACTACTGCAAAGTGGCAGCTATTTAAAAATAACTGTAGCATCAATACTTAATGGAATGGTGGTGTATTTGAAAACGTGCGAGGTATTTCCCTTTCTTTGCATTTTAGAAGCACCTTCTCCTTTACAAGGGTCCACTCCAGTTCTCCACTTTCTTGGTTTCTGGTTTTGACTACGTCCCCCAAAGTCTTCTCCTCTTTAGTCAGGCAAGTTTTGCCATTTAATCATTAGTGTTTATCACACACTAAGAAGGAAGGATAAGATGATTAAGACTTGGCTTAGTGCTGGGAAAACACAGCTGAACTCGCAGCTAATTATCCATCAGTAATTAATTAAGCCTTAGACTCTTATCATCCATTAGCAAAACACTTCGGTGCAGCTGTCACTGTCTCCTTCTTGTATGTCTATCAGTGGTTTTCTTTTCCTGATTGTCGTTTCCCTGCCTGGATCTTTTCATTTAACTGTTTATTGGAAATAAAAGACCTACCAAGACCAATTTTAGGAGCTGGGAGATACCTCAGTGAACTAAACAAACCATAATCCGTGTTCCCAGAGAGCTTACATGCTGGTGGGGGTGGAGACAAAATAAGTAAGAGATGAACAACACTGGGGTGATGGTAGTAAGTGCGCAGGAGAAAGTAAAGCAAGGAAGAGGACGAGGCATTCCAAATGGAAGGTCAGGACCGTAATTCTGAATATGGTATCATAGAAGGTCTCACTACAATGTCCTTTGAACACCTGTTGAGATGAGGGACGAGGCGCTTGGATGTCTGAGATACACCCAATGGCCCGAGGCAGATGCAAATAGCACGTCTGTGTAGCTACTGAACCATGATTCAAAAAAATAAACACTTGGGGCCAGCAGGTGGTGTCGTGGTTAAGGTGTTGGACTCCCACATGGTTGACCATGGTTCAAATATCAGACCAGGATGCTTGAAACTTACACTGGGCACATGTGCACTTGTGCCCAAAATGAGGAGAAGGAATTGAGGCATGGCCACCCTCCACCCGGGGGGAGGGGGCAGGAATTTCTCACTTTCAGTCTCTCTGGTGAGCATATGTACCCTATAGCAAAAATCTCTCAAAAAAAAAAAAATCCCCAAAAAACTCTATGTTGGCATGATTTTAGATTGATAGGAAAGTTGCAGAGACTTACAAAGAGTTCCCATAGACCCTTCATCCAGCTTCCCCGAAGGTTAACATCTTACACAACTGCAGTACATTTGTCAAAACTAAGGCATTAAACGCGAGCCAGAATTTTGAAGCTTAAAAAAAAAAATGGTGACCATGAAGGTTCCATTTGTTTTATTAACTATAGTTACTGCAGCAAGTTAGGGGCAGAGAGAGCATGAAAACCAAGGGATCCCTTTGGGTTATCTTCTTTCCATCAACATCCCAATGACAGAAACATTCCTGAACATCCATCTTCAAAATCCTCTTTCCATAGTCCATTTTTTCCCCCCTGGGGGGAGTTATTAATTTCAAACAGATCTTTAAATAATCACCTTTACTTTGAAGGGACAAATCTGATTTGCTTATTTTATATTTTAAAAAGGTTCTGCCAGATACTGTACTACTAGCAGACACCCGTCACAGCAAAGGTCTGCACAGTGCCACACGTGTTGATGTGTACCCTGGTTCAGTGTCACGAAGTAACTAGGGAAGAGCTGTGCAATGGAATAAGTTCTCATGGCTTTCCAACCCCCAAACCTAGTTATTCTTGGTTTGTAAAAAGCAAATATTGTTGCAACACCCCAAACTTTCCTACCCAGCCAGAGTCATTCACTCATTCAATAAATGTTTATAAAGCATGATTGCAAGTCACGTTCTGCCAGGGGCTTTTCTTGGAGATGTTTTTGCTATAGAGCACATGCGCTTGCCAGAGGGAGACAGACAGAAAGCAAGAAGTCACCCCCCATGGGGGATGGCCATGCCGCAATCCCTTCTTCTGCATTCTCCTCTTCGGATCTTGGGTACACACGCAAACATACCCGGTGTGAGTTTAAGCCACTGGGTCTGGAACTTGAACCATGGTCGACTACATGGGAGTCCAGTGACATAGTGATTATGCCAACTGCTGGTCCCTGCCAGGGGCTTTCAACTATATGAGCAGAGGAGGCTGGCAAGGACTGCAGTGACTCCAGCACAGAAAAGCAAGGGCCAATAGGAGGTGCATGCTGCAAGGAACTCAGAGGAGGAGCTGACAAGAAGGCTTTCTAAAGATCTGAGCTGGACAATTTGAAATTAGCCAGACAGAAAAGGGGTGAACCAAACATCTCCAACAGAGGGGTCACATATGCAAAGTGACAGACAAGAAACAATGAAGTGGAATATTTGGGAAACTCCGCAGTGAAGAGTGTGTCTGTAGTGTTAGGGGATGAGGGTAAAGCAAGGTTACTCAAAATGTGGTCTGGAGCAGCAGTGCTGGCATCATCAGTGAGTTGGTTAGAAATGTAAATGCCTGGGCTCCACCCAGGGTTACTGAAATGAGACCCAGGAAACTTTTCAGTAAGTTCTCCCACTGGTTCTTACGCACTTTAAAGTCTGAAAGCCACTAAGGTAGAAAACCCAGGAAACTAAGACCTGTAGAACTCTAAGAGCTGATCTAAAAAAAAGGTTGACCTTGGGGCCAGCAGGTGGCGTGGTGGTTAAGATGCTGGACTCCCACTTGGCCGACCATGGTTTGAGTCTTAGATCCAGTGGCTTGCTTTTTCACATTCCCCTGTCTCTCTCTGGTCAAATTGAAGAAAAATAAATAAATAAATAAAATTAAATAAATAATTATTTAAGAAAAAAAATAAAAGGTCAACCTTTGGGTAACTAGTTCCAGAAAAGTTTGCCCTCTGTGGCTTGTTGGGCCTACTTTTTAAACCTAACAACAACAAAGAGGAATCCAGTTGTATAAAATAACAATCACTAGAAGACACAAGGCAAAACGGGGCACTTCTAGCAAGACGCCCTGTAAAGCCCTGTTGTGTCTATAAATCAAGATCACATTTATTTTTGTGAAGGGAACAGTCCGTCTTGTCTGTCTGGGTTACCAGCACACCTAATTATAGCAGTCCATGTTGCTGGCCATAGCAGATACAGTCTCCTGTACAGGGAGATTATCTTGTAGCTGAACAGATTTGAGCCAACTTAAACAAAACGAAACTGACTTACCTCATTCTTCAATCATCACTAATTAAAGACACTCTTTTGCAAGAGAAGGCAGGGCCTTAGCTTTCTTTTAAGGCTGCAAACAAGCCTTGGAATAAAGACTGCTCAGAGATGGTTTCTATTTATGAACGTATAATAGGGGTGCAACTTCACATGTAAGAACAGCATCACTGAAACTGTCAGAATGGAATATGGAAGCCTGCCATGTCCGTACACAACTAGAAAACTGAGCCGTGGAGCCATCTTTTTCCTCCTCCTTCTCCTTTCTCCTCTCCTTTGAATCTCTAATGCCTACTGAATGACAACGGCAAAGACAGAAGCAATTCTTCCACCCTCACGGGCTGCTGTTGGTGGCCACTATTTTACTGGGGACCATATATACTTGGCACTGCTCTAACAATAGCAGCAGGTGGCCTTTCTGTCACCCTCACCTTATAGCAGTCCCTGAACATTTATATATATCTAAGTTTAATCCTCATAGCAACCCTGAGTTAGGTATTATTACAGAACAGTCCCATCTTAGAAATAAATAAAAAAAAAAACAGCAGAGCAATTAGGAAACCTGCCGTAGAGTGTGCGTTCTTAACCACCATGCTGTGGTCTCTCCAGGCACTCTACATTCATGACTTATTTTATCTTCAAAACAACCTTCAGTGATCTCTATGATTAGCTCAGTTTTAGCAGATGGAAGAAACTGAGATCAGGAGGATTATAACCTTGCCCAAGGCCACGTAAGTGCTCAGTAGAAGGGCTAGTTTTGAACTCGATGCAAAGCTCCTCTTCATTCCTCTGCACCGTATTACTACTGGGTAAGATAGGGTCAGTAAGAAAGAAGGGTCCTGGTAGGTTCAGGGCAGTTCATTTCTATAAGCCACATCCCAAAGTGACTCAGGTTACAAAAGGTTCAGTTCTCTAGCCAGGGTTCAATGTGACAAACGAAGGTCATCAATCCCTGGAGGGTAAGAGTGTGAAAAACAGATGGCTGATGAATTTACCAGTCCCTTTGGAGGAAATGAGGATTGGGGAAGAAAGGTGAAAGTACTGAGCCACCGAAAGAGAAGCTGGAAAGCCTCCCTGTATTCTTGGTTGTGGGGCTGCCTTTTCAAGAGGAGAGAGTTGGCTGGGCCAGGGGCATGACCAAGGTTGCAGGCCAAAAGCGCATGGTTCCCTTACGGGCTGAGATTGCAGTCACTTGTGCTCCAGCCAAGTGAGCTAAAAGACCGCAGACAACAGACCTCTTGTCCTGTTATTGTTCTCAGAAATCTGGGGTGACTGGAGCAAAACAACTTTCCAGCTAAGGAAAAGCCTAAACACACACACACACACACACACACTACACACACACACACGCACACACACAATTGAGCCCACTGTAATTTTGATAAATGATGAGTGGGGTTTTCCAAGAAATAACACTTGAAGGGGTTTCAGCTTAGGTTTAAGATTCATAGGTGCTATTTAACCTCCTTATGATATCATTTCGTCAAAATATTAGCTGAGGAACAGAAAGGGCTTTTCTTTAAGGGATTTCTAAAACAGTGGTCTGATTCTTTCATCCATCCTTAAGTTGATAGTGCCAAATGGAAGCAGCATGATGGTTAAGTATCAACCTTGTATGAATACAGTGGTGAACCTCTCTATGTTTAGGAAAGAGAACCTACAGGGAGGAGAGAAACAACGATTAATTTGATGTACTCATTTGCTGAATTTATTTAATGTTGAAGATCATATTTTCTGAGGGAAGTATAGTTTAAAATAAAATTTTATACAATTTTTAAAAGAAATATTTTATTTGACTTTATTATTTTCGTTTAGGAAAGGGAACCTACAGGGAGGAGAGAAATAATGATTAATTTGACGTACTCATTTTATGAATTTATTTAATGTTGAGGATCATATTTTCTGAGGGAAATAAAATTTTATACAAATTTTAAAAAGAAATATTTTATTTGACTTTATTATTTTCCAGTTTGATCAGACAGAGAGAAGGGAGGAGAGTGAGAAAGCAAGCCACCAGGTCCAGGACTTGAACCGTAGTTGGCTATGTGGTAGTCCAACACCTTTAACCACCACACCACCTGCCAGACCCAAAATTTTATACAATTTTAATCCAACACTCAGTAGTATTTAAAAAAATGACTGGCCTATGGCTGATGCTCGGCAGCTACCTACAAAGGGCTGCCTTATGAAGGTTCCTTCCAGATGGCACTTTGATGATGACAATGATGACCAAAGTGCTAGGCAACAATATCCACTAATCCTCCCAACAATGCTGTGAGGTAGTTAAAAATGATTGCCTTTGTTTACTCCCCTTATACTAGGCTCTAAAACATAACATATCTAGGGCACATCATTAAAAAGTAGCAGGTGATGCAAACTGATGTGGCCCTGCTTCTAGAGTTGAATTCTTTCTTTCTTTCTTTTTTTTTTTTTTTTAGAGGTTTTTGCTATAGGGTGTGTGCGCTGGCCAGAAAGACAGAGAGAGACAGAGAGACAGAAAGCGAGAAATCATCCCCCAGGGGAGACGGCTATGCCGCAATCCCTTCTCCTCCATTGTCCTCTGGGGATCTTGGGCATGCACGCACACGCGCCCGGCATGAGTTTAAGCCACTGGATCTGGGACTTGAATCGTGGTCAGCTACACGGGAGTCCAGTGACTAGCCATTACACTAACTGCTGGTCCCAGATTCTTTTTTTTTTTAAATGAGTGATTTTTGCTATAGGGCACATGCACTGGCAGAGAGACAGAGAGAGACAGAAGGAAGAAATCAGCCCTCGGGGGGATGGCCATGCTCCAATCCCTTCGACTCCATTCTGCTCTAGGGATGTTGGGCATATACATATATGTGCTCAGCATGAGTTTTAAGCCACCAGGTTTGGGACTCAAACCATGGCTGGCCATATGTGAGTCCAGCCATGTAACTATCATGCATTCTGCAGGTCCTTAGAGTTTGAGTTCTTAATCACTGTTCTAGACTATATGCCAGCAGCCAATGCTGGACTGAAGTAGTAAATTAGGGCTCTTGCCTAAAGTGAAGAGGAAAAATTCTTCCTTTTTAAAGAATTATTTTATTGAACTTTAATTAATTAATTAATTAATTTTAATTTGACCAGAGAAGGACAATGCGAGAGAGAGAAGGAAAGTGAGAAAGCAAGTCACCAGGTCTGGGAGTTGAACCATGGTTGGCCATGTGGGAATCCAACGCCATTAACCATCATGCCACTGCCAGCCCCAGGAAGAAGAATTCTTTAGATTACTTCAACACCATTTTGGGAGATGCATGTGTGTTAGGAGGGCAGTGTTTGTATTTCATTCCATCCTCCAGTGGAGGTTGTGCTTTGGCAACATACTCCTCAAGAAACCCACCACTGCAAATTAAAACAAATAAAAAAAGTTAAATAAAATAATTCTTAAAAAAAAATTAGGGCTGGGAAGTAGTACAGTGGTTAGATGAGCTGGACTCCCACATGACTGACTACGGTTCGAGTCCAGGACCTAGTGGCTTGCTTTCTCACTTTTTCTATCTCTTTTTGTCCTTCTCTGGTCAAATTAAAAGAAAGAAAGAAAGAAAGAAAGTTAAAGAATTCTTTAAAAAAAAGAAAGAAAAGAAGCTTATCACTGGTGAGTCTGACTCTAAAATTTATCCTTAAGTTCCTTTTTTTTTTTTTTTGCAGAATCCCCAAGCCTATTTTTCAGTAGATGTTCTGTTACAAAGTGGTAATGGGGTTCCCAGAGCAGTTCATAAAAGCCAGTTTAACTCATTAAAATACAAAGTATCTGCAGAACAAACTGATAAACCAGATGGAAAAATGTGCTATTCAATAAGATAAAATTCATAAAATTAACTTTGGAGCTCACGGAAATGCAAACTTAATAAAGGAAACAATTTTTCAAAATCTGAAAGAAGCTTCTAGGTGCTTTTTTTTTTTTTTTGAGAGTTTTTTTCGCTATAGGGCGCGTGTGCTCGCCAGACAGACAAACAGAGACATAGAGACAGAAAGCGAGAAATCACCCCCCAGGGGGGATGGTCACGCCACAATCCCTTCTCCTCCATTCTCCTCTAGAGATCTTGGGCACACACGCACACGCGCCCGGCGTGAGTTTAAGCCATCAGGTCCTGGACGCGAACCTCGGTCGACTACGTGGGAGTCCAGCGACATAGCCATTACGCTAACTGCTGGTTCCCAAGATAAGTACAGCTATTTGAGCCCCATGTGGGGACCTTGGACAGGAGGGAACCACAGAGTGGGCATGTGTCTCTTGAGAAAGACAAATGTGTTCAGAGCATACGTGTGTGTCCACCACGGTGCCCACACACTCGCTTGTGCTTGTGTTTTGCTGTTCACTAATTCAGCTTATCAAGCATCATCTCTGAGGCCAGTACCGTGCTCACAGATAAATTCCCTGTCCTCATGGAGCTTCTATTTTGTGTGTGAAGAATAGAAAGAATAAACAAGCAAATATATTAAAAACAGAATAAAATAACAGACAGTAATAACAGCCCAGATGGAAGTAATTAAGCCACTAAGAGAATAAATAACAGGGACAACAAACTATTACAGAAGGGAAGTGTCTTGGAAGAAATGAGGTAGAAGTCAACCCAGAGGCATGAGGAAGAGTAGGGA
>NW_006159548.1:4740249-4744952 GCF_000334495.1 Tupaia belangeri chinensis | reverse complement strand
TTTTAGGAAGAGGGGCTAGCCAGAGTCAAGGGCCTGGGCGGGAAAGGACCGGGTCTGTTCTCAGAGCTGGAGAGGAGTGAGTGTGACCTGAGCTTAAAGGTAGCTGTCACAGACATGTGACTTGTGGGTGGGGCTAGTCCATGAATGACCTCGAGGGTCAAGTTAAGGAATTAAAATTTAGTTTTGGGGGGGAGGGGGGCAACAATGAGGACTTTCAAGGGAAGACATAAGAGGGTCAGAGGAGTCCCCATAAAGATGCTTCTGGCTGCTGGGAAAGCATGTTGGAGAACAGGCAAGGAGTGTCTGTGTTTGTCGTGGCAGACGTGTCCTTCTGCCCCTTGTCACGAGCACTGCACAGACTGGCAAATAAGACTGCCACATGCCATCTGGGACTCTACAGCTGGGAGGACACTCAGCCGGAGTAATGTGGGTTTGAGACTTCTGGATGTCACAGAGCAATGGAAAACACAGTAGGGACACACAGTCTCACAACTTTTATTCGGCTAGGGAGTCAAATCTCAGCTACCACCTAGTGTATAATCACTTTCCTTTCATAGAAGAGAAGCTATTTTAAAACCAGAAGTCTAAGGACACTCTCTCAGAGAAATAAGCCCAGTTTTATAGAAAACGTGCAACTTATATTTTTTACATTTTGCCTTAGAAGCAGGGAAAACCTCATGTGTGCACTGCACACACACACACTCATCAGTATTCAGACACCAACCCTAGCAAAGCAGCCCTGAGCCATCGCACGGAGGAGGCCCATGGCTTTCCCAGGGTCATGAGGTGAGTTAAGGGCAGAAAGCAGAGGCCGCAGTCTCCTGACTCTGGGTTAATTCTCTTCTATTACATCATCATGCTTTGTTTCAGCTCGTTTCTCCGACTCGGCCAAGGTTCAGATGCTGCCACCTATTCCTGTCTGGGGTGGAGTAGACTGGCCGTTTCCACTTCCTTGCCAGTATCTCTAATTCTTAAGACACTAATAACAAACAAGCATTTTGCAAAATAGCTCTCGGCCTGGAGCTTGGCAAAATGTGAACTTTTTTTTTTTTTCCTTTAAATTTTACAAAGAGTAAGGTGTGCCTCACCTGATCTTCAGATACGCCGCAACACCAAACACCAGCAACACCACGGCAATGACAGTCACCGTAATGGCGGCGATGCTGCCTGATGAGGAGAAAGGCACAGACAAGAAGATAAAGGAGAGAGTTTAATAACTTCGGAGTGAAATACCCAGCTTCTGCCTGACCCCATCTTTCTGAATTAGGGAAAGGTTTACTTCACATCGTTGTACATGGAATGTAAAATTCAGGATCATAACTCTGTTACCAAAAATGTTCTTTATGCTGGTAAGGTTTGGTATACAATCAATACTTATTTCAATTATTTGTTACTGCATTTTGGCTGGCCTAGAACTCAGAGAAGAGTACACAGTAATATTTGATTATTGTTTTTATTTTTTAAAGTTGACATACCTATTTCATCTATGAACTAGAGAATCAAGAGAGAGAGAGAGGGAGAGATAGACAGCACCCCTGACAGGGTCTCAATACACAATCTACCCCCAGCCTTCAGCCAGCTCGGGATCACGAGCACACATGTACTCAAAATAATCGGAGGTCTCTGGACCTGAACGAGAGCCCACCCATCTGGAACCCCCTTGCAGAACTTCGGGCTTCCCTGCTGCACCACTGTCTGGCCTTGGTGATTCTCTCCTTCTAAAAGAGTTTTTTAAAGTTTATTCATTTTAGGGACCAACAGATAGCATAATGGTTATGTCGCTGGATTCCTATGTAGTCGACTGTGGTTCGAGTCTCAGACCTGGCAGCTTAAAACTCATGTGGAGCGTGTGTGCCCAGAATCCTGAGAAGGGAATGGAGGAGAGGGGATTGTGGTATGGCCATGCCCCCTGGGGGGTGATTTCTCACTTTCTCTCTCTCTCAGCCAAGTATACATGCCCTATAATAAAAATCTCTCTCCATAAAAAAGAAAAAATGTTTATTCATAATAGAGAGCACGTGCATGGCAGGGGTGGGGGAGTAGGGGGAGCACCCTTGACAGAGTCTTGTCATGCCCATGATCCCTTTCCCCTAGCCTCTAGCCCATCAGGATCTTGAGTGGGCACGCACATGCCTGGCATGTTCTTAGGCTGACCTGGGGATGCTACCCTGTGTGTAGCCATGGGGCTTTCACCATGGCAATTCAGTTTGCTACTAACTGTGACGCCAGGGTTAGATCTGATTATCTTTTTAAGAATGACACTTGGGGCTGGCTAGTGGTGTTGTGGTTAAGGTGGTTGGATTCCACATGGCTGACTGGGCAGTTCAAGTCCTGGAGTCAGCAACTTGAAAAACACGCTGAGCGTGTGTACCCAAAGACCTGAAAGGAAAACGTAACAGGGATCACAGTGTGGCTGCACCCCGCACCCCCCCCCACCCCCCACCCCACACACACACATACACATACACACAGGTTGGGGTGGGATGCTTTCTCTCCTCTCTCTGTTCAGTGAACACATACACTTCTAGCAAGACTTTAAAAAAATGACACCAGGGCCATCATAGCCTAGCAGTGAGGGAGCTGAATTCCACATGGCAGACTGCTGTTCAAATTTAGGCCCAAGTGGCTTAAAAATCACACCTGGTGTGTGTGCTTGTATGTCCCAAATCCCAAAAGGATGGAGAAATGGAAGAGAAAGGATTGTGGAATGATTGTGCCCCCAGGGAGGTCCTGCCTCCCTTTTTCCTGTCTCTCTCTTTGGCTAGCACACATCCTCCTGGCAATTAAAAAAAAAGAATGACGCCAATCTGTTGCTGCTGCTGCGGTTTGCAGGAGTAAATGTTAAGTCTTTGGTGTTCTATTTTCTTCTTCTCTAGGCCTTGACTCATCTTTCTAGCAGTTGTGAAATATTGGAAGACTCAGGATGTTCTATTCAGGGGTCACTACAATGTATCCTGGTTGCGTTTATTTATTTATTTATTTTTGCTATAGGGCATGTGCATTCTCCAGACAGACAGAGAGAGACAGAGAGACAGAAAGTGAGAAATCACCCTCCAGGGGGGATGGCCACGCTGCAATCCCTTCTCCATTCTCTTGGGATCTTGGGCACGCATACACATGTGCCAGGCGTGAGTTCAAGTCGCTGGGTCCAGGACTCGAACCATAGTCGACTACATGGGAGCCCAGCGACATAGCCATTACGCCAACTGCTGGTCCCTGTGGTTGTGCTTTTAATAGACCAGAACCACACACATATCTCTATCAGAGTGTCCACTTTAAAATCACCTTGGCAAAAGGGTTCATTTTAGTGATACCATCACATCAAAGCGTTTAAAAAAACTCCCCTTTGGAAAATATGTCCAGTTTTCACCCTGGAATCATAAATTTAGTTTTTATAGAAAATAAAGTTTGGTGCATAGAAGGTCAAGCCTGGTAGGTAACACTATTTTGTTGTTGTTGTTGTTGTTGTTGTTGCTTATAGAAGTAACAAGGTACAATTATAAAGTAACATGAATGTTTTATTCTGCAGTTTGAAATCTGGTTCCAAAAGCAGCTATTAATAGGCAGGTTAAAAAAAAAAAACCTCTTTGAGCATGTAATCTTGTAAGAATAACCAAACTGCCTCCACAGAGTACTCCTTTGAAGCACAACGCTCTTTTTGTGTGAGCTTTGGACTAACAGTGTATACATTTCAGTTTTATTTCACCTTAGAAATGCCAAGAATCAATTGGACTCTTGTCCCCTAATACTTAAAGTGACTTTTTGGCACTAAAGCTGGTATTAAGGATCCCATTTACTTTCAGGCCACTGGGAAATTATTTACTACTTCAGCAAGTGAATGAGACTCTTCTAAAATACACTGGAAAGACCGTAAGAGGTTTGGAGCTAGACTGTAAGGATTCGAGCGTGGTTCAATCATTATTAGCTGTGTAACCGTGAGCTATTTCCTTCAGCTGGCCAGCTCTTACCCTGCTCACCTGCAGAGGCAGAGGAATAAGAAATAATACCTCACACAACGTTGAGAGGATTAAACGAGGTGCCATGTGCACAGTCGAAAGTATGAGCCAAACGTATCATCCTGGATCAATACCCATCTCAGGGGCTAGGTCTCAAAAGAGATGAATTTCCCTTACATTTTTGGAGAGTTATCATTTTGGAGATTATTTTACCTTTTCTCCTTTTAATTTTTTTCCCTCTGGTTTGAATAGTTTTTGTTTATTGTTTTTTTTTTTCTTGAATTAGCCCTTCCACCAAAAGAATTACAACATAGCTTAGAAGTACGTCAGTCTACTTACTGTTTAGTAACTCCCCAAAAGTTTTAAGTGAGAGAAGGCTACATCAGACACCCATGATGGTTATAATTTCTAAAAGAGGATCAGAGGATCATTGCTAATATCAAGACTAAGAGGGACCAGCAGTTGGCATAATGGTTATGTCGCTGGACTCTCATGTAGTCGACCACAGTTCAAGTCCTGGACCCGGTGGATTAAACTCACACCACACGTGTGTGCATGCCCGAGATCCCGAGAGGAGAATGGAGGAGAAGGGATCGTGGCATGGCCATTACCCCAGGGGGTGATTTCTTGCTTTCTGTCTCTCTGTCTCTGTCTTTCTGGTGAGTGCACACATCCTATAGTAAAAACCTCTAAAAAAAAAAAAAAAAAAAAAAAAAAAACAAAGGGTTGTTTGGGCGTGCAAGAACG
>NW_006159548.1:4708868-4740000 GCF_000334495.1 Tupaia belangeri chinensis | reverse complement strand
CCCTAAAAAAAAAAAAAAAAAAAAAAAAAAAGACTAAGAGCTTGATGTGGCTGCAGAGACTGATCCTATTCGATCGTTTCAGAACGTGCACTTTCTCCAGACACTCACATCTCCATTTCTTTGCTTCTGGAATCCTTTTGAACCAGATTAGCATAATTGTCAGTGTATATTTCGCTTTCCTTTTTTACTATTTACTATGATAAAGATGGAATCATGGCACCGAATGCTCAAATGTGCAGGTCAGGTCAAGTAGAAGAGTCTGAGGGCAGATCCTCTTATGGAAAACCTTCACTTCTACCTTGAAAGGGTGTTCTTTGTTTCTTGGCCTCCAGACTGTGCTGAAATTAGAACAACTCAAAGTTCATTTATGCTTCAGAACAGCTCTTTTAAGAGCTTATGAAAGGAGGATTATAACGGCAAGGTAAGGCAATACGGGTATTTTAAGATTCAAAAAGATACAGTCACTGCAATTAGGAGCAGTTAAAACAACAACGGAAAACATGGAGAAAAAGGATATACCTGATTTTCCTTTAAGACTTTTTTTCTCCAGGAATAGTTTAATATAGGAAATGGTAGGTTTGACCTTTTTCAGTTCCTTCCCCAACCCTAAGCGGTAAGTTGGGTTTCCTCCAACTCTTGATTTACTGAATTTATTTATATACTGCCTCTTTCTAAAGATAAATTAAGCAGCTCCCACAATGCCCCAGTGAAAGTGCTAGACTTTCTTTTCTTTCTGAGACAGCAAGTGACAGAGTAATCTCCTCTAGGTGATGGTCTAGCTCTTGTTGCAAACCTAGTTTTCAAACTGAGGTCTCTCAGTTGGGGTCTTCCTTGTCTACATCAGCCTGTCTGACCAGATCTAGAATTAGCAAGTGGTTTATGGGACCAGCAGTTGGCATAATGGCTATGTCGCTGGACTCCCATGTAGTTGACTGAGGTTTCGAGTCCCAGACCTGGTGGCTTAAAGTCACACCGGGAGCGTGTGCGTGCATGCCCAAGATCCAGAGAGGAGAACGGAGGAGAAGGGATTGCAGCATGACCATTCTCCCTGGGGGTGGGGGGATGTGTGATTTCTCGCTTTCTGTCTCTCTCTGTCTTTCTGGGGAGCGCACACGCCCTATAGAAGAAAACCTCTCAAAAAACAAAAACAAAAACAAAAACAAAAAAGAATTAGCAAGTGGTTTAACCTCATGGTACTTGAAAGCAGGTGAGCAAAGAGTTGGTATTGCCCAATATGGAGCAAAAAGTTATTAGATAAAATATTGTTCTTAAATATGTGGACCTTGGGGCCGGCGGGTGGCATGGTGGTTAAGAGCGCTGGACTCCCATACGGCCAATTGCAGCTCGAGTCCCCGACCTGGCAGCTTGCTTTCTCACTTTCTCTCTCTCCTTCTCTCCCTCCCTCTCTCTCATGGCCAAATTAAACCAAATAAATAAATTAAATGAAATAATTCTTTAGAAAAATATATGTGGACATCCTTTTTAACTATCCTGCCTCCCACTGACTTTTCTGAGGGTGCCAGCCACGGGAGCCAGCATCCTCCAAAGGCAGAAAGCTTTTCCAGGTCTTGAGCCTAGAACTTGTCCTGGCTTCCTCTCACTCCACAGCAGTCAGCTCAGCCCTGGGAAGTTCTTCCATGCCTGAGGGCTCCCTGGTTGGTGCCCAGAAAGGGTGCCGAGCTGGTTAGCACAGCTTACACAGTGACTGGAAAGGCATGAGTTCCTCCTTTGAAAACAAATGTCATTTCCTCCTGCATTCTGTTTAAACTAAACTGGAATTCCCCTTCTCCTCCTACACTTTCTTCTTTCATGGCAGGGCAGAAAGACAAGAATGGGGAAGATATGGCGGGAGGCAGGGGAACCTTGGCCCTGTGGGGATGGAGCAGGACACTGGGAATGGGGGGTGGGGAAGGGGCTGGCACTTCAGTTCTTCCTCATTGGGACTTGTGAGGTACAGACTGGGCATGACTCATGCTGTAAGGCCTGCAGCGGGCAGAAATGAAGAAGGAATTGGAGGAAACTTACTGGTATATTTTATAAGCCAGGATTAAAAAATTAAAAAAAAAAAAAAACAAAAACCACTGCACTAACATGTTCTCCCTCTCCAGAGGGCTATTGAGGATCCATGAACCAAAACGTCCTTAAAGCCTGAGATGTCTCAGGGTGCCATTTGGATACTTTCATAAGGGCCAGAATGAGAATCAACAGGGGAACAAATAACTAGAGTTATCCTGTGCTGGGGACTTCTTCAGGCTGACCCTGTGCCGAGAACGCCGGCTCTCACCTAGTTTGAGTCCCCTTAGGAGACAAGTGGAGTCATCCCCATTTTACAGAGGAGGACGTTAAGGCTCAGAGACATTAGCGTTTTACATCTGGTCAATGATTGGGCTAGCATTTGAACCCAGGCCTAGGTCATCCCAGTTTGGCATCTTTAATCATGAGCATACCGGCTACTTCCTCTGGTCCTTTTCTCAGCTTGGCCAGCTCCTACTCTTCCTTCATGATCTAACCAAACATCTACGCTTCTGAGAAGCGGCCCCTGACATCCCCAAGCAAATCGCAGTGTCGTTTGTCTCTCCTTGGATCTTGGTGTCTCCTTTTTTCCAGCACTCTGTGTTGTGGTTATGAGTTTCCCCAGGCAGAGTCTCATCCTCTCCGTTGTGTCTCTCTCCTGCTTTCTTCACATGTTCTTAGCACCAGGTACAGGCTCTGGCTGTACAGGCTCTGGCCATACTGTCTACTTAACTCATTTATTAATATTGAATAAATAAATGTCATATGTCAAAAAAATGAAAAACCTGGGAACCAGCAGTTAGCGTAATAGCAGTGTCGTTTATCTCTCCTTGGATCTTGGTGTCTCCTTTTTCCAGCACTCCGTGTTGTGGTTATGAGTTTCCCCAGGCAGAGTCTCATCCTCTCCATTGTGTCTCTCTCCTGCTTTCTTCACATGTTCTTAACACCAGGTACAGACGCTGGCCGCACAGGCTCTGGCCATACTGGTTACTTAACTCATTTATTAATATTGAATAAATAAATGTCACATGGCAAAAAAATGAAAAACCTGCAAGTTCTGACCCCGATCCCTACCAAGTTCCTGAGCAGCAGGCTCTCCACCTTCGTGTCTTGGAATGCCTTGCTCTGCATCTGACCTGAGGACTCTATCAATGGTCCTGCCACCCCAGCTCCTGGCCTCCACACTGCGCACTTACAAATACCCACAGATGAGCAAGGTGTTTAGCTGAAGAAGAGCGAACCTATGGTCTAAATGAAGTCAGATCATATCCTTGGAGCAGTCAGAGGGAAATTCTGGTCAGATCTGGCCAGCCACTCCTTCACTCCCGGCATCCCTGAAGAAGGCTGCTCTTAGGGTTACCACTTCCCCTGCTTGGATTCTGGGCTGTACAGTGACAGTTATGGAATAAGCTGTGGCATTTTGAGGGGCCTCTCTCCCCCACATCTGTCATTCATACCCCTTCTCTTCCATAACACACTCACTGGGGGCTCTGCTTGGATCCAAACAACCTTCTTCTTACTTGGCCTAAAAGTGCACCCATCTTCCTGGACTTAGCAAGATCCTCACCTCTCAAAGGACCTTTTGGGACCTTTCTGTTTGGGGACTTTTTTTCCCCTTCAAACATGAAAGGAACATTCAGTTGACTTCTTTGGCAGGCGTACTGGCCGACTGTATCCAAATGAAAGGATTAGGATGTGATGGGATGAACCCAAACTACCTCTGAAAGAAAGAACTTTACTAGACTCTTTAAATACTTGTTCTTGCTCTGAGAAAGCTGGGGATGGAGGAGGTGATTCTGGGATGTCTCCAGGGGTGAAAATAGTGAGTGTCTCATTGCTATCCTTCACGGGCTCTTGAGCTACATTCTCCTTGAAAAGTCACCAGCTGGGTTATCGAGGTTATATGGATAGGCAAGGGACCACACCTCGGGTCTATTCTGAGAACGTCTTTAACAAACCTCTCGACTGTTTTTCAATATTCTTGCTGTTTTGGTTTTTGCCCTCTTCTTAGTCAGAGATTAGGTAAGAAAGGGAGGAGAGGAGCAGGTGGCCACGTCAGAGTGTGTGGTGGCTCTTTCAGTCAAGGTCACATTTTATCTCAGAGAAAATCATTCCCTTTGAACGTCTGGGTCTGCGGATGTGCGGAAGGAGGAGAGTGGGCGACTGTGAGGAAAGGCGTTTGCCAGTGAGGACTCTGTGGGGACCTCTGCTTGTTGGTTATGGTGAACTTGCCAGCAACAGTATCAGATTACATCTCCTTCCTCCAAGGAACAAGGATGGCAAGAATAGTGATAACAACAACAAATAATAGCAACAACTAATGCTTTCCTGTGACTTACTCTGTGCCAGGGACGAGTCTTTGAGCTTCATTTTTATTTCTTCCAATTCAGTTCATCCTTCTGAGAACTCCATAAAGCAGATAATCTTACTATCTTTGTACAGATGGGGCAACGGATGCTAAGGAGGGCCTAAAGCCACACGACTGGTAACTGGAAGACACGGGACTGTAAGCACAGGCTCCAGGGTCCTTGGCATATGGATGCTAAGGAGGACCTAAAGCCACACGACTGGTAATTGGAAGACATGGGAATGTAAGCACAGGCTCCAGGGTCCTTGGTGTTATGCACTAGACTCTCCTGCCACCCTGGGTGCTGGTGTTAATCAGACTAAGTCTGCTTTAAGATAAAGCCTATGACTCTGACACAGTCTGTCTGGTGTCCCTCAGCTGTCCAGGAAACCCTGGAGGCTGTGTGGTAACTTGGGTCCTTTTGTAGATACTGGTGAAGTGGCTCAAAGCTCAATAATTCAAATTAATTGGGAGGAGGGCTAGTTAGAAGCATATAGTAGTTAAAGAATGCAACCTAAGAAGGTCATGGCATTGGTTTTCAGCTTGTATCATGATCTAGAATAACTGCTCAGAGCACTGCCAAATGCTATATGTTGCAGTGCATTTTTTAAAGAACCTTTTATTTTATTTTATTATTATTACTTTTTAATTTGTTATAGAGCATGTACGAGAGAGAAAGAGAGAGAGAGAAAGAGAGAGAGAGGTGAGAAAGTAAACCACCAGGTCTGGGACTTGAACTGCAGTCAGCCATGTGTGAATCCAGTATCTTAACCACTATGCCACCTGCTGGCCCCTGTAGTACATATTAAATGCCAGGAAATTATGGTAGCTGCAATTCATTTTAGTGGTGTCTGTGTGTGTGTGTGCGCAGGTTGTCAGAAGAGAGAAAATGAGAAAGAAAGCCTCAGCTCTTACACTGCCACCGAGGTGGATCTTACTTTTACCATTACTGAAGGAGGCTTTGACCTTCTACCATCTGCTTGGATCTCACTCCTGTTCTTCCTCATTGCAGGGAAAGCTAGGCTTGTCTCTTCTCTTTCACCCAAATCAATCCCATACGCCTCTCCTGAATGTGCTCCACATGACCTTCTGAGCTAGAACCATGTGGAATGTGGAGAAACAACAGGCCAGGGTGTCAAGGTTTTACTACCCTATTGCAGAGACAAGTGTCAGAGCCACACAGGAGAGGGTAAGTTTGGAGGACAGACAGGAGGCAGCCAAGGGAGGTGGGCGGTATCAAACTCTATTTCTAACCAAGGAGAATAGATTTATAAAGTCTGGAGGCGTCTTGGGAGGAGCTGACAAAGAAGCTGTTTTTGGAAGGAAGGCGACTTGGAAAGACAGCAATGAAGGCTTCAGGTGGAGATCAGTTAGGAGGTGAACAGACACCTATCAGTTTTGGGCTTGATGGTTGGCCCTGGGCTTGAAGGCAGAGCAACTTGGCTGCTGTGTTCTAAAAAATAGGCTAGTCCCTATTCTCTCCAGCTCATAGGGCAATTGAGAGGACCAGCTGAAGTGAAATGCTTTGTAAATTAGCACACAAAAGGTGGGAGGGCACCAAGATCTCCCTGCAGCCCAATGACTCATTGAAGGATCTAGTGGCTTTCCAAGGTCACACAGCTTACAGAACTAACAGAACCAAGACCACAGTAGACAGAGGAGGGGGCAATGAAAATGGTTGGGAACCCAGACCCAAATTATGGAGAACTCTGAAAGCCAGGCATAGTGTTGTCAGGGCTTGATAGTGTGGAGAACAAGAATTGTGGCTATGTTATGGGGAGGGATGCACCTTTATTGGAGCAATCACCTTTTTGTGTCTGTCTTTCTCATGGGAAGTATCCCAGACAATGGTTGCTGTCTTGAATCCTTTTTTTCCTAAATGTTTGCTTTCTTTTCTTGGGCATGGCACAATTCAGTAAATTTATTCTGATATACAACTGACACTAGCATATGGAGCTGTGGGTAGTTATGCATATTATTAATGTATAAAAAAGGTATTAACATATGAAATATACTGTTATACTAAAAGTTTTATGCCTGCTCTCTGGACTGAAAGTCTCTTAATGCCAAGTATATCAAATTAGAATTCTTTATTTGTCTAGGCCCTAAATGAGTATTATAAAATAATGGAATTGTTCTGAAATATAGTTACTTTTTTAAATTGAACTTTATTGGTAGTTTGGCTACCAAAAGCTACTTTATAAGCCAACAGCTTACATGCAAATGTGCCTGTAGAAGTGTTTCTACTGAACACAGCCTGACCCTGTCTCTAGAAGTTAGTTCCTTTCTCTATGAATCCTCCCTCAAAACTGTAGTGAAGTATTCATACTACTTAGTCAATTCTTCACACGGAGAGGCGGAGGTAAGCTTTATCAGAATTAGGCAAATATTATCGCAACTGGAATATTGTATCTCGTGCTTATACACTTAGTTAAACGGTACTTCGTGGACAGAACTGGGATATAAACTTTGAGGTATGACTTATTCCTGTACTTTATGACTTCACATAAATTAGAAGACAGTTTGGAGACTGGTTTTACTTTTTTTTAAATTTGCTAGAGAGACAGAGAGACAGAGACAGAGCATCCACCACTCCCACCTCCTACCTCCCCATCATGGGAATGGTCATACTGTAATCTCCTCTCCTCCATTTCTCCTTTCTGGATTTCGGGCATGCACACACAGGTGCATGTTTTTTAAGTCTGCAAGTCTGGGACTCTGCACACCAGCCAGAAGGATCCAGTTGCCTCAACTACCATGCCACTGGCTAGCCCTGCTTTATTTTCCGCTCAGCATTTTACCTACCTAAGAGCATACAATTTAAAGTGCATACTAGGAATATGAGTCTTGGTAAAGCTGTGCTTTGACTAGTCAAGTGCTTATTTCTCTTCCTTCAGCTCTCTCTCCTGAGGGTACATCAACTGTGCTTCAAGGATACAGGGAAAAGAGGTTTGCAGTGCCACATGGTTTGGTTCTCATGGTGTTAAGTTTCTTCACTTCACATACAATTACAACAGAAATGAAGCTTCTTTCTCACTTGGAATTTGTTTAGACTACATTTTAGTTCCCCCAACTCTACCTCTTCTTCAACATTCTTCAACACTGGTAGCATGAACCATGCTGAGTTTCTTTCTTTCTTTCTTTTTCTTTTCTTTTTTTTTTTTTGAGAGAGATCTCTGTTATAGGTATGCCAGAGAGACTGAGAAAGAGAGACGGAAAGAGATAAATTATCCCTCAGAAGGGACGACCACGCCACAATTCCCCTCTCCTCCACTTTCCTCTTGAGTATCTGGGCACACACACACACAAACACACACACACACACACACACACACATACACACACGTACATGCCTGGCACTAGTTTCAAGAAGCCAGATCCAGGACTGAAACTGTGGCTGGCCATGTGGGAGTCCATTGACGTTACCATTACGCCACCCACTGGCCCCTACGCTGAGTTTCTAAGACTAGTGAGGGAGGTTCCTTCCACATCCCCTCTCTCAGAGCACAGGGCCATCTTCCACATGAGAATGTGCCAGTGACCACACAGGCTCCAGCCCAGTGTCTAAAACATCGCTCTCATCCAGCTTTTTCTCAAGGGCCAGTTTGGGGATCTCAATTTCCAAGTCACCTCTTTGCAAATATGACAGTTAGGGGGCTAACATGCAGGAAGCATGCCCCCATCTGGTTCATGAGCTTCCATGTATCTCCATGAACAGCGACCGGGTTTTTCTTTTTATTACCTCCTCCGCTATCTCTTTAGCATTTCAAGGATGAAAATGATGCAGAACCGTGGATAAAACAACATGGAAGAAAAAAGAAGCAAGAAAAGTTAGCCTATGTTCTTTTTGAAAATCACCCAGTCTTCTAAGTGAAGGCTCAGGTTCTTTGGGGGTTTAATCCAGTAAGATCTTCTAAACTGGCACATCCTTGGGTCAGAGAGCAAAAGCAAAAGAAGGAAGGGAGGAACTTCTCAGAGCCGGAGAGTCCCAGTCGTGTGCCAAGTAGTGTACAAGCTTCATTTTTATCACAGAAAACGGGTGAGGAGTAGAGTTAGAGTTTCAGCTCACCTGTCCCATCCCCTTGGTCAAGGGCAGTGACATCAACATAATTACAACAGTCTCAAGGACTCGGGGATCTCCTAGGAACTATTAAGCTAAACTTAGCCTTGTGCTTGTGTAATTAATCACCAACGTCATAGAAGAACCTGCTATTGGATAGTGTATTCATCAAGTTTTAATTTCTCCCAGGCTTAGGCATCCAAGGTTTTAGAGTTAAAAACTCTGGAAAGAAAAATAACTTCCAATCTTTGATGCAAGTTAAAGAAAGAATATATACTCTAGGACTGTACTGTACGCTCTTGGGGAGACTTGGGGCCTAGGCTAAATCGTATAGCTCAGGTTTTGTTTCCCTGCCAATCCTCCAAGACGGCTTTTTTCCCCAGCTAAAAATCTCTAGTTATTTGGACTCTTTGACCCTTTTGGATTTTCCAGGGTTCTGAAAGTGCTACTGTTTCATATGTTAACATAGTTACTTTTTTCCTTCACACCTTTTGGATTACCCTTTTCTGTATTGTGCTGTAGGCACGTACTTAAATAGACCTTTATTACCTAATATTCACAGTAATAATCCCCTTGGGAGTCTTAATGTGTTTTAAAAACATTCTAATTTTTCAAGTTAAGAAAATCAAAGTCTAGAAGGCTTAAAACTCTTTCTGGCACCCACACTGAGAATTAAGGACTCAAATGTAATAGCTATTATTATAGCTAACATTTGCTTAGAACTAACTAAGAGGGACTTTATATACTTGTCTCACTTAACCCTAATAAGAACCCGGTAGAGCTGGTACAGCACTATAATTATCCTCATCTTATAGGTGAGGAACATGGAATGCCCAATGATAAATAGACTTGTCCAAGTCTCCCATTTAGCATGCCGCACTGGGGAGGTTTGAACCAAACAGTCGGAGGCGGAAGCGTATACTGTTACTAGTATTTGTGGCTTCCTAGAGCCTGGCTTTGAAATGCCTCTATCATCTACCCAAATTGGAATATGGCAAAGTGTTTCCCACGGTCTACTTCAATGGATAAATTTACCTTCATCGCTGAGCCGGTGCCCAACCCTGGAAGAAAACGGAACTAATGAGGAAAGCGAGATGCTTTTAAATAAAAGGTCATATCTTACTGGTCAATAGTTTTCTTTCCTAGGGCCTGGGGATAAAAAAGTCATGTCAAGGATGATATAAATTAAACATAGTGTCTCTTACGTGTTCTCCTAGTACAATACTCCTGGCACCATTTTCTGGGAAGGGATTTTTAGATCCTTTTCTGTGAAAGATGACAGATTGGTGCCGATCAGCATTCATTTTGCTTCCCAGTTATTTTGTAAGTAAAAAGATGTGCTCTTGGGACCAGCAGGTGGGATGGTGGTTGAGGCACTGGACTTCTCACATGGGCGATTATAGTTTGAGTCCCAGACCTGGCGGCTTGCTTTCTCACTTTCTTACACTCTCTCTCTCTCTGGTGAGTGCATGTAAAAAAAAAAAAATGATAATAATAAATAAAATAAATCTAAAAGAAAAGATGCGCTCTTTTGAGTTGAAAGATTAAAGGTTCGGTCTGCATATATACTCCAACCAGTTTCCCCAATAAGCCAATCAACCATAGATTCATAAACGAAGACAGCTGTACTTATAAACTTAATTTCATTTTTCTCAGTGAAGAATTTCCAATACGACTTTAGTCATTTATGATTGGTGGAAGTATGTAAAACAGAAAATATAAAGTTTTCCATGGAGACAAACTCTCCAAATGTAATAAAGGAGACCCTGGGGCAATTAAAATACACGATGCAGTTACAGTGCTCATGGATGAGAGTATAAATGGTAAATAGCTCTTTTTAATACCTTAATGTGTATTTTTCAAAGGATATACTGGAAATATTTCAAAACAAGTTTGATTAAGATATAGGTAAGAGGGACCAGCAGATGGCATAATGGTTACATTGCTGGTAACCACACGGCTGACCATAGTTTCAGTCCTGAATCTAGAGGCTTGAAACATACTCAGCATGTGTGTATGCATGCCTAAAAATCCCAAGAGGGGAGTACAGGAGAAGGGACTATGGCATAGTCATCCCTTTGGGGTGTGATTTCTCACTTTCTGTCTCTCTGGTGAGTACATGTATCCTATAGTGAAAATTTCTCCAAAAAATGTAGTAAACATAAGCCAAAGGAAAAAATATAAGCAGAAACAAAAATTCAGAATAATTATTACCTAAAATAAAAATCTGACAGTTGGAGCTCCTTATGGAAGTTTATTTGGTTTTACTAAGTTTTGAGGTTTAGCCTAAGTTAAAAGAATTGGGCACAAAACCAAAAAAAAAAAAAAAAAAAAGTGCGGTTTTATAACTTGGCAGCCCCGGGACAGATTATGGGGCAGGGGTGTCTTTGAATGCACTGGTGAGGATGTTCAGTTTTTCCTCATTTTCAGTTCAAAGTTCAGAATCTGGGAGATGAAGAAAACATGTGGATTTATGATTTACAGCTTGCAACTTAGTCACCAAAAATTGTTCACTCACTGAACATTTATCAACCGTACCTACACTAAGCAGACGCGATTCAATGCTGAGAATGTATCTGTGAGCCAGAACAGACAAGGCCTTGCCCTCAGGTACCTTGAAAAGCCATGAAGGTAAACCAAAGACCACACTGGTGTGTGTATACTCATGCACTGTGAGTATGGTACCCAGCTGTGACTTGGGACAGTTTTTAACTGGGAGAACAGAGATGACTTGGGACTCCATAAAAGACATCCTGAACAGGTGACATGGGCTTTGAGACCTGAGAATGAGTTGAAATTAAGCAGGTGAAGCGATGTGTTATGAGAAGGTTCCAGTAGAAACATTCAAATATGTGAAGGCCCCTCCGTCAAGATGGAGATCAGCAGGTTGGCAGAACGTAGAGTCTGACACCCTGGGTGGGACAGAACATGAGTGGCAGGGCTGTAGGATGACAGAGGGCTGCCAGGTAGAAGTCACGTAAGTGAAGGCTTAAGGACTTCACTCTAGGAGAAGCAGATGCTCCAAGGGGATGGGGATGTTAGTGGTAGAGTTCAAGTGAGACTAGGTTAAATTTGTGTGTAATCATCTTGTTGGCTGTTGTATGGAGAACAGGCAAAATGGGAAAACTGGTGCAAAGAAGGAGAAGAAAGGGGTCAATTAGGAGGCTGTTGTGGTGGGACTATGGGGCTTTGACTTGAGAATGAGAATGAAAAGAAGATAAATGTGGGAACTCTTAAGAGTGCAAAATCAACAGTCCTCAGTTACAGAGTGGACAGTGGGTGGAAGAGAGGGGACTGAAAAGATGGCAACCCCATTCCCTAGAAGACTGGACATGGGTAAATACAATGAAGTAATATTAGAAATTACTGCTTTCCTTTTTAACCTTTTTTTTTTTTTTGAGAGAGAGATTTTTGCTATGGGGTACATGGGCTCATCAAAGAGACACAGAGAGACAGAGAGACAGAAAGAGAGAAATCATCCCCCAGGGAGAATGGCCACGATATAATCCCTTCTTCTCCATTCTCTTCTTAGGATTTTGGGCATGCATGCACCCATGCCTGGCGTGAGTTTTAAGCCACTGCATCTGGGACTTGAACTGTGGTTGACTACATGGGAGTTCAGCAATGTAACCACTACACCATCTGCTGGTCCCCTTTTCAACCTATTTTAATATCGCTCAATATCATGGTCATTAACTTACTACAATATACACTTTTTACCCCTAAAACGTTTCTAGATATACTTTTTAAATTGTTCTTTCATCTTTTTACAAGTTTAATTCTTTTTCAAATCTATATTTATCATAAGGATTATGAATGTCTTATAGAGCTGAAAGTCCCTTATAGGTACAGACACAGATGCCTAGATGTCTGTGTCTTTACTTAAGGGTATTTATTAGCACAGTTCATACTGCATAAATACTAGGGTTCAGGATGGTAATTTAGTTCAAAGGACTTCAGCAATTTTCACAATTGTGTCTTTCTCTTTGTAATGGAAACTATAGGACAGCATAAACAGTGGATACAGGAGGCCAGTAGGTGGTGAGGTGGTTAAAAGATGCTTAACTCCCACATGGCCCACCATGTTTTGAGTCTCGGACCTAATAGCTTGAAAATCATGCCAGGCATGAGTGAATGCCCAGAATCTCAGTAGGAGGAATGGAGGAAAAAGGATTGTAATGTGACCATTCCCCCTAAGTGGGAGGTGATTTCTCTCTCTCTCTCGCTCTCCCTTCCTCTGGCAAAAACCTTAAAAGAAATTAAAAAATAAAGAAATGAAAACCTTACTTTCTATTTCATTTGCTATGGCTCTTTTAACAGACTGGGATTGCCACTATGTCACTTGCTAATACCACTAATAGTGGCAGTGTACTGGCTCCGTGCCACATTCACGCTACATTGTAAACGAGTGAAGTGACTGTTATTCGTATCCCTAGTACCTTAATAAGAGGCCTGGCTTATAGTAGAAATTTACTAACTATTTGTTGAAGATGGTGGACATTCTTCAACATGACAAAGACAATAATGGTAAATACAACCGCAAAGTAGTAATAACAGTAAATTAACAACTACAGCCATTGAACTGTCACTCAATAGCCACTATACTGTAAATTTATTATCTCATCAAAGCCTTCTGATAGCCCCAGAATGTAGAAACTACCCTTATCTCATTTGGTTGAGGAGAAGACTGAAGCTCAGAGAGATGAAGCAACCTCCCTGATACTGGTTCATTGATTATTTCATTCATTTAGACAATAAAAGTTGTTGAAGGTCTACCATGTGTCAGGCTCTGTTCTAGGGGCTGGAAACGTAATCTACATCTTCATCTTAGTGAACAAGGTCCTGTGCTTTCATAGAGCTAACCGTCTTGCAGCAGAAAACACACTAACTCACCAAATAAGTGAGATGTCACAAAATGATAAGGGGTTAAAATAAATAAGGCAGGGAAAAGGGATCTCAGTGATGGGGTTGCTGTTTCAGCCAGGGGAGAGAGTAAAGGCTTGCCAACCAGTTTGCAGCTAGTCTTGATTAAAGGAGTGAGCCATTTAAGACATGGAGGGAGGCTGTTTCAGGCAGGGAGAACAGTTAAGGGCAACGTCTCTGAGACAGTAGTATCCTGGTATCTTCAGCAAACTGTGAGATAGCCAGCATGTTTGGAGACATTAGAAGATGAGAGCAAGAGAGGCCATGTGGGTTCAAATCACACTGAGTACTGAAGGCCTGACAGACTTTGGCTTTCACTCCAATTCAGAGGGAAAGAAATGGCAGGGCAGAGCACACTGAGGATCAACAGGATCTGGTCTGAGTTTTAAAGAGATCTCTTTGGCATGAGTATGGTGAGTAGTGAGATCAGTTTCAGGAAGATTAGAGTGCTCCATGTGAGAGATGAGGGAAGGGCAAGAGGAAATCAGCCCAGATGTGATGAACTGGATATGGAATATGTGAGGAAGAAAAGAGTTTAGATTACTTTAAGCCTTTTGGCCTGAGGAACTGAAAGGAGAGAGGAGAGGGAAAGACAAAGGGGCAGCCACTGAGAGTGAAGAGACATCAGTATACATCCTATACATCTTAAGTGTGAGATGCCCATGAGCCTTCCAAGTAGAGATTATGAATTGGTTGACAGCTGGATATTCACATCTTTAGGATTTTGTGTCTCAGTGTTATCAGTGTAAGGATGGCATTTAGTCATGAGTGTGTGGAGGGAAGAAAAGGAGGAAGACATGAATGCAGAGAGGCAATGCGAGTGGGGTGGAGGGTGGTCATGGCCCTGGGGTGCTCCGCCTGTACAGAGCAGGAAAGTGAGGGGTGAAGAGGGACAGAAGAAGCACCCAGTGAAGTAGGTGAAGAACCACGAGAGAACATGCCATGGAGGTCAAGAAGGGACTGTGCTTTAGAGACTCCAGTGGTCATGATTCTGGAAGGCCAGGTTGAATGAGGTCTAAGAATTAACCACTAGGCTTGCCAATGGTGGGGCGGGCGGTGGGGGGGGGCTGGCTTCCTCAAGCGTTTTTAGAGTTCACAACTGCTGGGTGACACATGAGCCCAGGTGTATGCAGCATTACCTGTGTTTCTGAGCCCTTACCTCTGCATATTAAGAACCTAAAACTCTCCTGCCCAAATCCTCCTTTACCTTGCCTTAGGCCCAAGTTCTTATTATCTCCTGCTCAGCTCATACCTCACTCTACCAAGAAGCTATCCCTAATCCCTCCAGTCCAATCTAACTCAGAAATATGGGCCAGCAGGTGGTGTGGTGTTCAAAGGTGCTGAATTCCCACATGGCTCATTGTTGTTCAAGTCCTGGATCCAGCGGCTTGAAAAATCACAACAAATAAAAAAATAAATAAATACCTATATGTATTTAAAAATCGAACTCAGAATTATTCATTGGTTACTATGTTTACATGTTTGTGGAGTGAATGAGTCCTTGGATTAATAGAAATAGTCTATGTGGAGCCAGCAGATTGAGTGGTGGTTAAGGCACTGCTCTCTCACATGGCTGACTGCAGTTCAAGTCCCGGACCTGGTGGCTTGTTTTCTCACTTTCTTTCTCTGTCTGTCTTTGGGGAGCTCACATGCTCTGTAGAAAATTAATTTTTTAAAAAAAGTAATGACAAATAAATAATTATTCTTAAATTTTATTTAACTTTATTTGTTACTATTATTATTTTTCAGTTTGATCAGACAGAGAGAGAGAGAGAAAGTGAGAAAGCAAGCCACTAGATCCAGGACTTAAATCTCAGTCAGCCATGTGGTAGTCTAGCACCTTTAACCACCACACCACTTTCCAGCCTCAAATAAATAATTCTTTTAAAAAGAGAGACCGAGAAAAAAAATTCTATGTGAACTCGTACGGAATGAGACAAAACGGTATACGACCCTGTGGTGTTATTACCATTATCACTATAGGCAGTGTGAGAGTCTCTAAACAAGACCATCCCAAAATAGACCGGAGGCACAGTCTCAGTGCCGCTGGGTCTGCTGGCTGATAGACAGCAGGGGAACAGTGCTGAGTGGTGAGAGACTTGACCGTGATTTAGGGATCTGGGCGCTGAGCCCAGCTCTGCCACTTGCTGTGTGACCTTGAGCAAGGCTCTTTAAACTTCTGGGACAATTTCTTCACCTTTAAAATGAACAGATTGTATTCCACTGTTCCAAAGATCCTTCCACTTACCTCAATCACTCTCTTAGAAACAACGGAGCAGCCTCAAGGCTTCCTTATGCTTGTGCCCTTCTTCCGTTTGAACTACAGATTCCCAAAACCAGATCTTACACTTCTTTGCATCAGGCAGAGTCCTGGTACATGTATAGTATTTTTAACATTTAATACATCATCAGGGATAACTACTCTTTGGTCTATGAAACACACTGGCTTGTGTTCAGTGATCTCCCTCCGCTTCCCCGGGTAAGCATTTGGACATTCATTCACTCCAGAATCCCTACCCTGGACAATGTTTCCACGTTGAGGGTTCATGACCCGACTCTCCAACTACTTTTGTGCTTCTTGATCTGATTGCTTAGAATTGTGGAAATCGGGACCAGCAGATGGTGTAATCGCTACGTCGCTGGACTCCCATGTAGTCAACCTCAGTTCAAGCTCCAGACCTCTTGGCGCATATGTTTGTATGCCCAAGATCCCAAGAGGAAAATGGAAGAAAAGGGATAGTGGTGTTGCCATCCTCCCTGAGTGGTGATTTATCGCTTTCTTCTCTGTCTTTCTGGCGAGCGCATGCGCTCTATAGCAAAGACCTCTTAAAAAAAAAGTGGAGGGAACCAGCAGTTAGCGTAATGGCTATGTCGCTGGACTCCCACGTAGTCGACCGCGGTTCGTGGCCCGGACCCGGTGGCTTAAAACTCATGCCGGGCGCGTGTGCGTGCGTGCCCAAGATCCCGAGAGGAGAATGGAGGAGAAGGGATTGCGGCGTGACCATCCCCCCGGGGGGTGATTTCTCGCTTTCTGTCTCTATGTCTCTCTCTGTCTGTCTGGCGAGCGCACGCGCCCTACAGTGAAAATATCTCCAAAAAGAAAAAAAAAAAAGTGGAAATCAAGACACATGGAAGAAAAAAAGAAAATAAACAAACAAAAACAAACTCATACTATTGAAACAGAAAGTGTGGCTCATGAAATTAGGGTACTAGTAAAACAAGGGTACTAGTAAAAAGTCGTAGGCTCCATCAGATTGTGGAGATTCTAGCATGCTAAACGCAGAATGTGTGCTCAGGAATATTCAACTGCCATATATTGCATATTCTGGAAAGGCAGAGAGTGAGGAGAGGAGGGCCAATCAGAAAACAGAAAAGTGTTTGCACGCTGGTATCGGTGAGCGTCTGAAGCAGGAAGGAGAGAAGAGGTGGGCCTTCCCTCCTTCGTGCCTGCAAGCCTGCATGTTGGTGGCTCCTCATAGACAGCCCTTGAGACACCGAGTCACAGTCAGCACCCACTCTCTCCAGGTATGTCGTCTACGTGGGAGATGTTACCTGCATACTGGAAACAGGGGTGCGGGGGGTGGGGTGGTGACAGACACACAAGGTGCGTATCCACGCATGGTGTGCTCAGTGCTGGCCTGCAGGCATAAGCAGGGCGCCATGGGAAGGGACCGCACAGATTTCCTCCTTTCACCTTTACAGATCCACTTCCCACCCATCCCACCTGGCTCTCTGAGCAGCCCTCCAGGAGGCTGACCTGTGTGGACTGCATCAGTGTCTTCCCTCAGCCTTGGCTTCTGGCTGCAGATCAGGGAGGAGGGGGAAGGAAGGGCAGAACATTTATCCCCTGATGTTGGGTTAGTTGTATTGCTCGGGTAAGAGTCGCTGCTCCTGCCAAGGTGGTCTGTTCTGATTCAGGGCTCTCTCCTTCTGGGTGTTGGTTACTGCTTCTACTTCCCTTAGGCCAGGCCTGGAACATTCCGATTTCCTTGGCTCTCATACCCCAGCCGGACCTTTGTAGTTATCTCCTTTATCCTAATGTGAACGCTCTCTCTTCCTTTTGGGGACCCTCACTAATACACTGGTCTTTTGAGCTAAGTACATACAGTTTCTTGTTCTCTTACTACATCGTGAGCTCTTCCATGGAGAGTCATGTCTTTGCGAGTCTGGGTTGTCTCTTTCCACCTCCACTGTCTAGCACAGTTTCCATTCGCATTATTATTGGGTTGTTGGAAAAGTCATGACGTATTTTTCTATGCAAAAATGCATCATGACTTTTCCGACGACTCAATAGTTTACTGGTTGTTTGTTCAATGATGTGAATTTCTCATCAGTGACAGTCTTCTATAATCCTATCTTGTCATGTATGGTTCTATCCCAGATATTCTACTGCCACTCATGCTTCTCTCAGGACTACCCAGGCAGGAGGCCACAGTTGCATTTCCTCTTCTGGCTGTTACCTCACTGCTTCTCAACCAAGTGGCCAACCGCTCCCATGACTTTTCCCTGCTGAGTATCCTAAAGTTTCCTGGCTTTGCATCAATGTCAGATGCTTACAGACTCAAAATGACCCTAAATTTCTTTCTGCCATAACTTTTAAGATTGCAAAAATAAGATAATAATACTGGCTTTACAGCATGGCTGGGAAAATAGAAAAAAAATGCAACATCCTGTAAAATTTATTATTTTTCCCATGAAATACACCAGGACTATACAGAATGATCTCCCCACTTTCCGTTCATGTTGACTGGTTCCAAGAGGTAAACACTTCTTTAAAACCCTGAGTGTAATAATGACTTCATCTCCTGAACATTTACTCCCTGCTGAGAATTGTTCTAAGTGTTTTACGTGCCATCGCATTTCATCTTCAAAACTGTATGTGACAGAACCCGTTTCATCCCCATTTTATAGATGACATAAGAGCACAGAGACAAGTAACTTGCTGAAGATCAGAGTCAAAACTAAAAGCTAAGGAGCTTGAACAAAGGCCACCTGGTGATCCCTTTGTTACACAGTGTCATTTGCGTACAATTCCTGTGACAACAGGTGAAGTGAAATCATAAAGGTGGCAACTGGCCACGATGAATAAGCTATGTGGAAATGACTAAGTGAGTAAAACACTAAATGATGAAAAGTTAAGTTTATGGAGCTAGATGATGGTGCAGCGGTAAAATGTGATGCTCTTCAGAGCTAACCCACATAAGAAGGTTCTGGGTTCACATCCAGAGACTGCCCTAAGTGAGCTGGGCATATATATGCCTGTGATCCGGGGAAGGCTGGGGCTGGGGATTGGATCATGGTGTCAAGACCCTGTCGGGAGCGCTGTCCACCTCTGCCTCTCTCACTCATGGAAGAAATAAACGTATAAAGTTTGGACTCTTGTGGAAATTCTTGTGAATTATAATCCAGGTGTTGCACTCCAAAATTCAAACTCAATCAAATACCTTTGGCTCACTGAGCGGCATGCCTAGCGTGCTAGTGTGGTCAGGAACACTACCGGTCTCGATGGAGACTCACCTGAGCTTAACGCATGCTCCACTTCCTGCATGATCACCACGGGGGAGGCGGTGGTGGTGTCCATCAGCTCACACGTCTCTGGTTCTAAAACAGTGGCTTGGGGCGTTTTCTCCTTGGACTCTGGCTGGACCGTGGCATGCGAAGTGGGTGTGTGGCCAGAGCTATGCTCCTCAGTCGGAGATGCTGGTGCAGTCGGAGCTCCTGTGGGCTGTATGTTCGTCGCAGTGGAGCTGTGGTTGGAGGTGACGGGGACAGAAGAAATCTCAGGTGGTGAAACTGACAGAGATGACGGGGATGAGGCTGGAGCTGGAGTGGAGGTGACTGTGGAGGGCTCCGTGGGAGACTGTGACCCTGTAGTGGGCACACTTGCTTCTGCAGTGCTCTGGTCGTGTTCTTCCGGGGACGTGGGTGTGAAGTGGACCCCCCCAGTTGTGGATGATAATCCAGTAAACGAGACGTCTGTGACTTCCTGGTTCAAAGCCGGGCTGGTGGCTCCCACCTTAGGTTCTATGGAACTGTTCTTGGGAAGCGGAGATGTTGGGGCAGACGCTGGCACTGGGGGTACGGAGCTGCTGTGGCTGCCGCTGTCTGGGGAGGTGGTGACCGCAGCGGTGTTCTGTGGTGAGCTAGTCCAGGTGGGGGTCAGTGGGGTAATTTTTGCCGGAAGTGAAATAGGCAAGAGGGTTGATGTAGCCACGGGCTCACTCTGTACCCTCAATCCTGTGGAAGAGGCAGGACAAAAGTGGTTAATGGGTGAGAACTACATAACACATGAAGCAGAGGCAAGGCCAGTGCCCTGTGGCTGTTTAATGAGATTTTCACAGGTATGTCTCATTTCACACGGGCCCCATAATTCTGAGGGTGACTTTTTACAGAGTTTTCTTTTTACTAATTGCTTTCCCCTTGCCAGCCTCAGTAAAACCCACCTGAGGGCTTGCTCTCAGTAAGAGCAATTAGTGGGTTAGTCAACTCAGACCAGCCAGTAACTGGAATGCATTAATCTTGTCCCTTGCTTGCTTAAAACCGTGTTCTTAGACAGTGAGACGCTGAAAGGGAACTGACTTACAGCAATTTGTCTGGCCTACCAAGGGGTCACCTCCATATGCCTGCGAAGATGCTGAGGCTGTGTGTGAGTGTGGAAAGGAAGGTGTGGTTGGTGATGCGTGGTGACTAGCAGGGCGGGGAACTGCCTATGCAGAGGGACTTCAGTCCCACTCCACCCCATGGCAATGCCAGAGGGGCCCACTGATTGGTTGTTCCCTGCCTCAAGGGCTATCTTTTCTGCAGTTATGCAGTGTGAGTTCGTGGGATAGGGACAAGGAAATGCGTGAGCATGTTTTCCATGGAGGAGGAAAGATGAGGAGGTCTCCGAATGAAAACTGGAAGGAGTCATCTGAAGTATGGAAATATTCTCACACTGGAACCCTGCGCCCCCCAATTCTATGATCATATCATTCTGCCAAATATTCTCCTTCAGACTTTGTAAAATTTAGATCTAGTTTCTTCTCTCTCTGTGCTCCCTCCATGTATCCATTCAGCTTCATTCACTCACAGATTCACTGACTCACTCTTTAATAAAGGGCGTCTGTGGGCTAGTACTCTACAGGAAGTGGGACTTGCGACTTCACTTTCTATGTGACACATCTCTTAATTACCTCCCCATGCCTCTTCTCATTCCCCAAGTAGCATTTCCTCTAGTCATTTCCATTTCAGGAAATGAGATCCTCCATTCACTGAGTTGCTCAGCTGAAAACCAAAGGAGACATCATCCTTCATGTATCTTTTCCCCTCACAACCCACATCAAATCCATTAGTGAGTCATCGTGACTCTGCCTTGAATAAACCCAATCAATCCAACCACTGTACTCTTCCTCCCTCATTATCTCAACATCACTAGCAAGAGTTTTTGCTATATGATGTGTGCACTCAGAAAGAAACAGAGAAAGAAAGCCCAAAACCACCCCCCAGGGGCCATGGCCACACCACAATCTCTTCTCCTCTATTCTCCTCTTGGGATTTTGGGCATATATGCATGCACATGCACTCATTGTGTTTTTCAAGCCACCAGGACTGGGACTTGAATCCCCACGTGGGACATGTGGAATCCAACACCTTAACCACCATGCCAACTGTTGCAATAGTATCTGAACTGGGTTTCTTGCTCCCAGGTTTCCTCCCTTTCAGTCTGCTTTTCACATAGCAGTATGATCTTTTAAAATGGTAAATCACATCAGCTTCTTTAACTGATCAAAGCCCTCAAAGGCATTCTTTTGCACTTGAATTGCTTCCTTAAAAAATCTTTTTTTTTTTTTTTAAGGTTTTTGCTATAGGGCACGTGCGCTTGCTAGACAGACAGAGAAAAACAGAGAGACAGAAAGCAAGAAATCACCCCCAGAGGGGATGGCCATGATGCAATCCCTTCTCCTCCATTCTCCTCTCGGGATCTTGGGCACGCAAGCACATGCGCCAGGTGTGAGTTTTAAGCCACCGGGTCTGGGATGCAAACCACAGTCGACTCCATGGGAGTCCGGCGACATAGCCATTACGCTAACTGCTGGTCCCTGCTTCCCTAAATCATCCCATGTTCTTCTCATCATTCTGCCTGTCTCTACTCAAATGTCACCTTATTTTCAGCAGAATTCTCCTAGACAACCCTAAGTCATAGCCTTCCTACTTTAGCCCGTTGTCCATGTTTTTTATTATGTTAAAATATACAAAGCATTTACCATTTTAACCATTTTTAAGAGTACAGCTCAAGGGCCAGCAGGTGGAAAAGTGGTTAAGGCACTGGACTCCCACATGGCTGACCGTGGTTCAAGCCTCAGACCAGTGGCTTGCTTTCTCACTCTCCTTCCCCCCCTCCCCACCCTCAAATTACATATACACCATAACAAATTTAAAAATAATGAGACAATTAAATAACATAAATAATTCTTTAAAAAAATAGTACAGTTTAGTGGAATTAGGTATATTCATATTGTTGTGTAATCATCAACACTATCGATCTCCAGATATTTTTAACCTTTCTAAACTCAAATTCTAATCCCATTAAAAAACAACTGCCCAATCTCGCCTCTCTCTAGCTCCTGAAAATTATGATCTTGAGTTCTCTGGGTACTTTATGTAAGTAGAATCATATAATATTTGTCCTTTATTTTGTTTTGTTTAGAGAGATTTTTGCTATAGGGCACCTGTGCTCACCAGATAGACAGAAAATGAGAAATCACCCCCTAGGGGGATGGCCACACTGTAATCCCTTCTCTTCCATTTGCCTCTTGGGATTTTGGGTACCCATGCAGATGTGTCCAGCTGAGTTTTAAGTTGCTGAGTCTGGGACTTGAACCATAGTCAACTACCGGGAAGTCTAGCAATAGAAGTCTAGCAATATGACTGTTACGTCATCTGCTGTTCCTAATTATAACCGACTTATGTCATTTAGCACTTGGACTTCAAGTTTCATCCATATTATAGGATGTATTAGAATTTTTTTTTTTTTTTTTAGGTTGTAGAGTATTTTATTGTATGTATACACCACCTTCTGCTTACCTGTTCACTCACTAATGGACATTTGGGATGTGTCCACATTTTGGCTATTGTAAATAATACTGGCATGAACACATGGGTGTTCGAATATCTGTTTGGGTTGATGTTTTTAGTTCCTTGGGCATATTTTAAAAAGTGTAATTAACAGATCATATGATAATTCTATGTTATTTAGTTTAATTTAGATTTTCATTTTTTACTAACTGCCATACCTTTGTTCATTCTTATTTTTCATACTATTGAGTTTTCTATGTAAAAATGCATCATGACTTTTCTGATAACTCAACAATATTCTCGTCCCCAAATTACATATTTGTTTATTTACTTATATATATGTCTTATTAGAATGTGAGCTTGATGAGGACACAGAAATCTAGTCTTATTTGTTGTTTTCCCAGAGCCAAGGACGGTGTCTGGGGCAAATTAGGTGCTCAGTAAGTATTTCTGAATGGCAGGAAGGAAGGCAGGCAGGCAGGCAGGCTTGAAACTCAACCAGGGACAAGTACATTTGTGCCCCAAATCCCGAGAGAATGAAGGAGAAGGGATTGTGGCATAGCCACCCTCCCATAGGGAGTGATTTCTCACTTTTTGTCTCTCTAGCAAGCACATGCACTCTATAGCAAAACAAACAAACAAAACCTCTGGGGAAAAAATTCAGCCTCTCTCTTCATCATTTTGCTGTGACATATGCATGTGACTAACATCTTGTTAGGTCATCAACTATTTTTTTTTTCAGAGAGGTTTTTGCTATAGGGCACATGTGCTTGCCAGACAGACAGAGACAGACAGAGACAAAAAGTGAGAAATCACCCTCCAGGGGGGATGACCACATTGCAATCCCTTCTCCTCCATTCTCTTCTTGGGATCTTGGGCATGCGTGCACAAGTGCCCGGCATGAATTTAAGCCACCGGGTCCGGGACTTGAACCACGGTCGACTACATGGGAGTCCAGTGACATAGCCATTACACTAACTGCTGGTCCCGGTCTTCAACTATTTAACCCTACCTGCCCATTAGGGGATTTCCTTGGAGGTAGTATATAGTTAAAGACCAATCATAACCAAGATTCAAAAGGAACAGAACACGGGCTTGATGCCAGTACAGAGTAAAGGAGAAAAAGTCAATGGGGGCAAATGCACTACTCAAGATAAAACTTGCTCACTTCATCATTTTGCTACACAATCGAGTCAGGAGCTGATGGGAAATCGTGCTGCAGAGTCAGTCCTAGATTTAACTTTTGAATTGCTTCAAAAATAATTAAGTTTATTTTATTTAAAAAGCTTTGATCAAGCCATAAACTACAGGAGAGATACTTTCCTGATACATAAGAGGGCAGCTCTCCCATGGAACATGTACTAGTCCATGCTCTTAGGATTGTCTTTTAGCAGTTGTGAACTGTCGACACTTTCATGATGGATACAGATCAAGAAGTCTTTGCAATATGGGCAACAGTTGGCACAAATGATATGAAAATATTGGATCTTCCTATGTGACCTTTGGAAATTACTGGCTCTTCCTCCTGGAAGATCCCATGGCTGATTAAAAATTCTGAGGACAAACGAATGACAATGTTTAACTACTATTCACAGTATCTTATGATAGAAGAGCAGACGGAGGCAGAGAGCCTCAGTCTGGCAGCTGACTCAAAGAGCCTTTGGATGCCCGAGACAAACGAGGAATGAGTCATATATAAAGCAGTGCCAGTTCCTTCCTTCCTTCACTCAAGTATTTATTGAACATCTTATTTGTCCATAGGTTAGAGCTTAGAGAGTTCACTATCCAGCAGAACAGAAAGGATACCCAACTTCCTGTAATATGATGTGATCAATGATTTATAAAAGTAAAATCAGAGCCAGCTGGTGGCATGGTAGTTAAGTTGGCTGGATTCCACATGGCTGACTACATGGTTCAAGTCTTGGACCTGGTAGCTTGAAAAAAAACACCAGGCAGAGGACCATCAGCTGGCATGGTGGTTAAGGTGTTGGACACTCCTACAATGGCTGGCCACAGTTTGAGTCCCGGGCATGGTGGCTTACTTTCTCATTTTTTCCCTCTCTCTCTATCTCTGTGTCTCTCTCTAGTCAAATTAAAATAAATGAATGAATAACGAAAAAAAAAGTTAAATAAAGTAATTCCAAAAGGAAAAGTAAAGAAAAAAAAAAAAAACACCAGACACATTTTTGTGCCAAAAATCCTAAAAAAAAGGGAGAAAAGAGATTGTAGCATGAACTTTCTCCATGGGGAATACTTTTTTACCCCACTGAGTGCACATGCCCTTTGCCAGAATTAAAAAGAAAAGAAAAAGTAAAATCAAGTTGCAATGACAGCCCTGAGGAAAACTTAATAAATTCTTTATGGGGAACTTGGAACATAAAAATATATAAATAACACTTTCAAGTGACATTTAGAAAACTCATAGAAGAGATGACATCTGAGTTAGTTTTGAAAGGATAAGAATGCACAAAATACCACTTACAATATATGATGTTCAGGATGACACTTGCATTGTCATTTCCAGCAGAACCAAAAGCTGTACCATGGAAATGGTACAGGGCTGAAAATGACATGCTCCAGGAACTGGTTTTGTTGATGGAGGTATGTGTTTCCCTGTTTAATTCTTACTAATACACCTTTATAATTTCTATTCTGTGTGCTTCCAAACAAGACTGGAGGTCTTAGTCATTCCTTTTCTATGGCTACCTACTGAGTGCTTTATTTCAAGTTCTTTAAAGTCTAGTTCAGGCAATTTCTACTCCTAACAATCCAACAGTGCATGAAATTGTCTGACAGCATTGGTTATCTTCACTTAACTAGGGCATTAAAAAAGCCTCCACTTTGCCGTACTTGATGGTGCATTCCCTATTTCCTGGACTGCATGGGAGTGGTTCCCCCACCCAGCATGAAGACAACCAAGGTCAAGGCACCATGATTATTCTAGAAAATGCTTGCTGGTTTAGTCTGATTGGGCTGCCATAACTAAATATCAGAGGTGGACTGCCTTAAACAACAGAAATTTATTTCTCACAGTTCTGGAGGCTGGAAAGTCCAAGGTCAAGGAACTGGCTGGTTCACTTTCTCACAAGGGCCCTTTTCCTAATTTGTAGACGCTCACTTTCTAGCTATGTTCTCACACGGCTTTTCCTCCAGGCATGAGAGTGGAAGAGAGAGCAAGTTCTCTGGTGTCTTTTCCTATAAGGACACTAATTGCCTATAAAGGCACGGATTAATCCCATCATCAGATCTATACCTTCAAGACCTTATCTAGGGGCCAGTAGTTGACGTGGCAGTTAAGGTGCTGGACTCCCACATGGTAGTCTGCAATCTGAGTCTTAGACCTGACAGCTAGCTTTCTTACTATCTCTCTCTCTCTCTCTCAGGCATGTTCTGTAGCAAAATAATAATAATGACAAATAAAATTAAATAAGTAATTCTTTTTTTTAAAAAAAAGAGAGCCCCTAATTACCTCTTAAAGACCCTCATCTCCAAATACTATCACATTGAGAGCTAGGATTTCAACATCTAGAATCACTGAGAAAGTCTGCAGAAATATAATTTCTGCTTCCTCATATGTAGCATTTGGGTTTCCACAAGAATACCAAGCTGAATAGTCAAACAGGTAAAAATGCATACTGTCCACCCTCTGGATCTATGTGTTCTGGACCTGCAGATGTAACCAACAGTGGATCAGAAATATTTTTTAAAGTGGTTAAGTCTGTACTGAACTGTGTCTATACTAAATATGTACAGAATTTTTTTGACATTAGTTCCTAAATATTATAGCATAACATCCACTTACATAGCACTTCCATTGTATTAGGTATTACAAGCAATCTAGAAATTATTTTATGGGAGGACGTGCATAAGGTATATGCAAATACCATGCCATTTTATTAATATAGAAGAGACTTGAGCATCTGCAGATTTTAGTATACTTAATTGGTGCTGGAACCAATTCCTTGCAGAGCCTGAGGGATGACTGTATTTTCTCAGGATTTCAAGGACTCCCACTCACTGTGGTTTGTGCTATAGGGTGCGTGTGCTCACGAGAGAGAGAGAGTGAGAGAGAGAGAGAGAAAGAGAGAGAGAGAGAAATCACCCTACAGGGCGATGGCCTCACCACAATCTCTTCTCCAGTCTCCTTTCAGGATTTTGGGCATGCACACACGTGCCAAGTGTAACTTTCAAACCACTGTATCTGAGACTCGAATGCCACAACTGGCCATGTGGAACCCAGCACCTTAGCCTCCATGCCCCCACTGACTCTCGAGAATGTTTTAGGACCAGAGAGGGCATAGACAATCAGTGAACACTTCTCATTTGATAATTGAGGGCACAGATACAGGGAAGGAAAATGCTGCTCTCTAAGGGGAAGACATGAGCAGTGTCTGCCTTGAAAGGATTGTGTATGATGAGTATCAGAACTAGCACTCACACTCTCTGACCCCCACTCACACCCTGTGTACCAGACTCAAAAAGGCGGGTAGAATTAATTTCAGCAAACACAGATACCGAATAATCAAGGAGGAGGTTACTGAAGACTGAGCAAATGGAGAAGCTGAACAAACATAGGACCCCTATACACGTCTCCACCCAAAGTAGAGCCATTTTCTTTTGAAAAAATAACTAATCTTAACATCTCTTGAGAAAATAATAGAGTTAATAGAACGTAAATTCATTTGTCTCTCAATTACATGTGAGTAAGCATTGTTTCAAAACAGAGTGACATTGCCAGGTACAGCATGTCCTGACAGGACAGCGGCAGGCCCATGTATGTGAAAGGGACTGGCTCAAAGAAGGAAGTCTCTTAGACTTAGCCCCCCGTGTGAGATCTTAGGGCATGATGACCAACTTAATCCGAAATTCCTTCGTGTAAGTTTACGAACGATAAACCTGTAGTTGGTGAGGTTCAGCTTTTATGTTGCAAGAATAGCCAGCAGATTGTTGCTTGGAAGAAAAGCAGATTGTTAGTTGGACAGAAAATTGTTTGTTTCCATGTGTACTGTCCTCTATGGGAGAGACCTAGATCACAGATTACAGTCTCTTTGATATTTGAAAGAGCTTGTGTTGGGGCTTGATCCCTGGTTTCTTGCCTTGCTAGGGGGAGGGACATGAGGGCTATTGGCTGGGACATGCAGGCGAGTTCTCCCAGTGCCGAGAGGCGTTACGAAACATGGTAGCATCTCACTCTGAGCTTCTGACCCAACTGGGCGTCAGGAATACAGGTCAATAACTGTCTCATGGACCCTGGATGCTATGAGCAATGACCTAGGACAGTGCTATAGAGTCCTAGGCCACCTGGTTACCTGTGTTGCTCACCTATTTTTTCCCCCACGGCCATGTCCTTCCCTGCCCTCCACTTGTCAAGGACCTGAGAAACCATGTGACAAAGTGAAACGTGATCAAATTGCAGTCAGGCCTGCTCCTGCTGCTGCCGAGTCAGCTGGGAGTGTTGCTTGTGGTCTGCTGGTGGAGGCCCTGTGGCTATTGAAGGTCTGCACGCTAAGTTACTCCAGAAACCATGGGACAAAGCTTTGGCAAATTTGGTGAAACGTGATCAAATTGCAGTCAGGCCTGCTCCTGCTGCTGCCGAGTCAGCTGGGAGTGTTGCTTGTGGTCTGCTGGTGGAGGCCCTGTGGCTATTGAAGGTCTGCACGCTAAGTTACTCCATACGGCCCCCAAGCAAGTTCCCCAAAAGACTGATGAGATCTATGTGTGTGTGTGTGTGTGTGTGTATGTCTTGGTGTAAATTAAGGAGCTGAGTGTTCTATGCAGGGCCTGACACTGAGCACTTTACTTATATCATCTCATTTTATGTTAGTGTAACCATTGTTATCATGTTTTCACAGATGAATCAGAGGCTCAGAAAAAATCAGTAACTTCCATAAGGTCACACAGCTTGTACATGGTATAGCTGAAGCTTGAACCTAAACTCTTTGGCTCCAGGCCTAACTTTTTAGTTACTCTACAGTAATTGAACCAGGAAACACAAGGGTGTTTTTATGGCCTGGGCCCTATGTTTGTAAGACAATCAATTACCAGTTTGACTTATGTATCTCCCCAAATAAATTCTTCAGTGTAGTCACTAGAGAATCTATAAAAAGGTATATGATAGGGCCAGCCAGTGGCAGGGTAGTTAAGGGCACTGGACTCTCACATGTCCAACAGCAGTTCAAGTCCCAGAACTGGCGGCTTTCTCACTTCTCTCCCTCTCTCTCTCTCTCTTTCTCTCTCATCAACTTTAAATAATTAAATAAAGTTAAATAAAATAATTTTGAAAAAGAAAGGTATTTAGCTAAATGATCTCTTTAACCCTGTCACAGGCTCCCTAATGTCCTTGGGATAAATCCTGAACACCTTGGTACTACACAGACCTACCATTTAGAAGGTCTCTCACCCTCATGAGGTCAGCAGGCTTCCTAATCTGCATCATTGTGAGTTCCTCAAAGAATTCACGATTATCTGCCTTTCTGCTTTCTCGTCTTTCTCATCTGCTGTTCTTCCTACCCTGACTTCTTTCTCCCTAGTTTGCCTAATCCCCACCCTAATTCCGAGAAACCCAGGGCCTCACATACTCTGTGATGTATCCTCAACGTGACAGAGCCGTTCCCCTACGTGGACAGTGCAGGCCACGTGACAGCACTTCATGGAGCGGCAGCACATGTCAGACCAAGCCACCTTTCTCCCTAGGCTGGTCCCCCATCAGGATAGGAGCCCTTCTAATAAAGACTGAGTACCTGGCACAGGGAAGGTGCTTGATAGAAATATTCATTGGGCAGAATCATGAAATTTACTCTGAAAAATAGAAATGTTTGCAGGCTTATCTGCAGTGTCATGGTAGTAGAAATGTGGCCTCCCTTTGATTCACTTCTTGGTCTTTGTGTTCTTCAGCTTAAGTGAAGCCACTGTATGGGACCTTCCCACTTACGAAAGTTCCCCAGATCATCTTTGGTTGGGGCTGCTAAGGGAACCCAGTGCTCCAGAAAGTTCCTCTAACATCTCCAGAATCATTACTCATTAGAGTGTGGTCCAACCATCTGGTATTTGAAAGCTATCATATGTCTAGACAGAATGTGTGTGCCCCAAAGCTATCACACTGTATTTAAGAAGACACTTGTTTGAAGTAGAAAAGCCATATTCTCCTGAGTATTTTGTTTATGGAAATGAGATAGAATGCAGTCCAAAAAAGAGGGAAAACTTCTGTTTTCGAGCTGCTAAAGTAGAACCCGCAGACCTGGTACATGACTCAATTTCTCCATCCATAAAACCAGTACTAATGATATCACCAGGCTCCCTGCGGGTACCTGCAAATGCTAATGAGAGAATGACATTGGTGAAGAAGGTTGTACTTCCTGGAGAAGAAAAAAAAAATTCATTTTCTTTTCCTCAGAAGCAACATCTGTCTTTCTCAGTCAAATGCCCCCCAAAGCTCATTGCCTCTGGTTTGGGAGGGACCATGCTGGTCAGTTCCATGAGGAGGCTGTGCCAGGTGGATGCTGACAGATGCTGGAATTCTGCAGGGACCATCCTGGGCTATCCCAGGGTGGGCTGGCAGAGAGTCAGACAATGCCGGCAGGGCGTGGGACTTCCCTGAGATCACACTGTGGTTGTAGGTGGATATGCACTCGCGCAGTGGATAGTGGGATGCGAGAATAGGACTCAAGGCCTTGTTCAGTTAGAGGGGGAGTTTTTTGAAGGATGATATTAGATTCTTTGGTACTTTCCTTTCATAGGTCTGACCCCAACATTTCAGAGTTCAAGGGAAGAGCCCACACAGGGAATGTACACATACGTAACTGTTAGGCGTAATGGTTACATCACTAGATGCCCACGTAACCAACCACAGTTCAAATCCCAGACCCAGTGGCTTAAACTCATGCTGGGCATGTGTGCATGTATGCCCAAAAGCCCTAGAAGAGAATGGAGGAGAAGGGATTGCGGTGTGGTTATATTCCCTTGGGAAGAGATTTCTTGCTTTCTGTCTCTGGTAAGTATACACACCCTACAGCAAAAAAAAAAAAAAAAAAAAAAAAGAATAAAAGAAATAAAGAAAGAGGTGCCAAGGCCCAGTCTACTCTCAGAGGATCCCTCTAGTGATCTTAAGGCAAGTGGACCAGGGGTCTACTGGGGCAGAGCAGGTCAATGCTGGGCCTGGACACAGGATGGAGCCCGGTCTGGACCTGTTCCCCAGGCAGCTGTGGAGGGCAGTCTCTCCTTCCCTCTCCCTCACTTTTCCGGCAGGATATTCATGAAGCAGAGCAGAATGAGGGAGCGCGCCGGATGCTTTGCTGGTGATCACCTTAAGTAAAAGCAGCCACTGTGATTGGGGCTGCATTCCAAATTCAACCCAGCGTTGAGGCTGGAATGACTCCTTTCTGTCCTTAGTCCTATACTTGCAGGTCGCATCCTCATGGGACCCAGTTCAGGTTCCCTGTTATTCTCTAATTTGTGCAATCAACTACTGAAATTACAAAAAACGAAAATTCTCATGAGGTTGAAAAGAAAAAAGTCTTATTTTTAAAAAAGTTTCTTTTTTTTTTTTCTTTTTTCACTATAGGGCACGTGCGCTCGCCACAGACAGAGAAAGACATACAGGCAGAAAGCGAGAAATCACCCCCCAGGGGGGATGGTCACGCCGCAATCCCTTCTCCTCTTGGGATCTTGGGCACACATGCACATGCACCTGGCGTGAGTTCTAAGCCACTGGGTTCGGGACGCGAACCGCAGTCTAC